>NC_046670.1:26538-196601 GCF_004382145.1 Drosophila mauritiana
ATAATAATTAATAATAATAATAATAATAATAATAATAATAATAATAATAATAATAATAATAATAATAATAATAATAATAATAATAATAATAATAATAATAATAATAATAATAATAATATAATAATAATAATAATAATAATATAATAATAATAATAATAATAAAATAATAATAATAATAATAATAATAATAATAATAATAATAATAATAATAATAATAATAATAATAATAATAATAATAATAATAATAATAATAATAATAATAATAATAATAATAATATAATAATAATAATAATAATAATAATAATAATAATAATAATAATAATAATAATAATAATAATAATAATAATAATAATAATAATAATAATAATAATAATAATAATAATAATAATAATAATAATATAATAATAATAATAATAATAATAATAATAATAATAATAATAATAATAATAATAATAATAATAATAATAATAATAATAAATAATAATAATAATAATAATAATAATAATAATAATAATAATAATAATAATAATAATAATAATAATATAATAATAATAAAATAATAATAATAATAATAATAATAATAATAATAAATAATAATAATAATAATAAAATAATAATAATAATAAAATAATAATAATAATAATAATAATAATAAAATAATAATAATAATAAAAAAAAAATAATAATAATAATAATAATTATAATAATAATAATAATAATAATAATAATAATAATAATAATAATAATAATAATAATAATAATAATAATAATAATAATAAAATAATAATAATTGTAAGGGTGATGGGGTTGCTGGTCCTGGAAATTTCCTAGTTTGCTGAAAGTCGAACACTCGGAGAAAAGCGAACACTTGACTTTGTAAATGCGCGGGCGCGACCGGGCGTACATTTATTGATCGTGGTAGTTATTTCACACTAAAGCTTATTCTAATGCGTTGGGTTCTCCCAAGCGCAGCGGAGACTCCTCGGAGACTCTGTGGTGAAGAGCGGGAGAGCGTAAAAGGGAGTGGAGAACGTAAGAGGGAGCGGAGAGCGGGTGACAGTCCAAACCCCGTAACTCGAACATTCCGCCCCCCTTGCAATCACTGGGGTTGCAACATAGCCATCCTACGGCAAGCTGCAGGCACCGGACACGATCCACCCAAACACGGTCTTTTGAGCGACCGGCATTCCCTCGTCGAAGGTCAGGAATCCGGATTGGATAACCTTAGGATAAATGTCTGCTCCTAAGACCATGGATACGGTAGCAGGCCGATGGAACCCGTCATCCGCCAGCATGATGTCCCTGTACTTGGACACTACGGTGTCGCTCAATGCCCGGACAGGTGTACGGATCCGCACCCTGGGCTCGATCTTGAGCACGACCTCGAGCTTCGTGTTCGCGTCGATCCTGGAGCGAATCGTCGTCGTGCAGACCTTCTCGTCGCCAACATTGGTCATCGAAAGCTTAAAGGCTGACGCCAACGAAGCGTCGATGCAGCTCATGGGGCTGCACGGATCGATAAGTGCTGCGGTCTCGAAGGTCTTCGTCCCGGTCTCCAACTTGACCAGCGCTGTGGGAAGGATGTTCACGCTGTGGCGTTGCAGCAGCGACGAGAGCGATGGGCCTGGCGTCGTCGATTCCGGTCGTCGTGGCGGTGAACTCCTACGCTGAGTTGGCGGATTGTGCCGGCGGAAACGTTGGGACGAGGCCGAAGCTGCTTGCCGGGTTGGCACCGGTTGGCGACGCGAGCGCGCTCGCGACCGCGACAACGAGCTAACCTGCTCGTGCATGTGGAGCAGCGTGTGGTGGGATCGGTCGCACTTCTTGCAACGATCACCGCTTCGGCAGTCTCCCGTGGAATGCTCGTGAGCGAGGCAATTGGCGCAGTATTGGTTAATGAGGACTGCTCGCAAACGCTTTTCAGCGCTGAGCTTTAGGAACCTCGCGCACTTCCGAAGAAGATGGATACCGCGGCAGACTCGGCATCGGTAGGATTGAATACCTCGGGTACGTCTGCTCTCCACGGCACGAGCACTGCGTGCGTTTTGTTGACGAGGAGCCATTCTGCGCGTAGTCGAATGTCGAAAGGAGATCGAAAACGAAATGAAAAATAACGGATGATTAGTGATAGTGAACTACAACTAAGGACGAGAGGAGCGCCTATTATTGTGGAGATTCGGAAGACTCCGTCGGCAAAAGCACCACTTTTGCCACTGGACGTTTAATAACTCCACGTGCAGTACGGATGTTTACTACACGGACGTTGCCGTCAGCTCCTGGGAAAACAGACTCAATTCTGCCGAGCCGCCACTCATTAGAGGGCAAGTTGTCGTCCTTGATGACGACCATGTCATCGATGCGTAGATTTTTGGACGGGGCCTGCCATTTAGAACGCTTGTGGAGTTCTTTGAGGTACTCTTCTTTCCATCGCACACGGACTGCTGATGGAGAGCCTTCAAATGCTGCCACCGATTAAGAAGGGATTTCGTTTCCCCCTTTACTTCGGGTTCCACCGTGGACATAAGGGGTCCCCCGACAAGGAAATGCCCTGGCGTCAGAGCCAGCAAGTCTGTCGGATCTTCAGACATAGGAGAGAGCGGCCTGGAGTTAAGGCACGCTTCTATTTTTGCCAAGAGCGTGGAGAGCTCTTCGAACGTGTATTTTCGTGTGGCCGTGCATTTGTAAAATAGCGTCTTGAAGCTTTTTACGCCTGCTTCCCAAAGGCCTCCCATATGGGGTGCTCCCGGAGGAATAAATTGCCATTGCATCTCTTGATGAATATAGGCATTCGTCACCGACTCTTTTACGGCTTGAAGGAAATCGCGGGAAAGCAGGGTGGCAGCGCCAACAAAGGTTTTGCCATTGTCTGACTGGACTTGACGTGGACACCCTCTTCTGGATACAAAGCGAGAGAAAGCGGCAAGAAACTTCTCGGTCGTTAAGTCAGATGTAGGCTCTAAGTGGATGGCCTTGGTGGAGAAACAAACAAAAACTAACACATACCCCTTTCTAATAAGACATGCTCTTCCCGTATAGTTCTTTATATCGAACGGACCGGCGTAATCCATGCCAGTATACGTGAATGGTCGGGAGAACGATGCTCTTTCTTTGGGCAGGACACCCATCAGTTGGCTTTGCAAGCGCTTTTTGTGGATCACACATACTTTGCACGAATTTACCACTGCTTTCATCAGGTTCTTGATTCTCGGAATCCAGTATTTCGACCGGATGAGGCGCACCATTAACTGGTTACCACCATGGAGAGTTATGCGATGCGTGAAATTCGCAAGGAGGCGAGAAAGCAGGCAGTTATACGGAAGAATCACTGGATGGCGTTCATTGTATTGAAGGCTTTCGGAAGCCGCCACACGGCCGCATGCCCTGATCAGTCCTTGCGGATCTAGAAACGGGTTCATGCTTAGGATGGCACTTGAACTTGGCACTGGACGCTTTTCACTTAGGCAGTGATATTCCACAGGGAATTCTTTGCGCTGAGTGTTCGAAATTAGGAACCGCTCGGCGGCGGCGATTTCAGTGGCCAGTAGATGCACATCAGATGGAGATGTCTGCTTCCTGCACCGCTGAATGAAGCGATAAACATAAGCAAGGACTCGTAGAGCTTTCTCTAGCTTGGAGAAACGTGCCAACAACTCTTCAGAAGGAGCTTTCGCGAGATGGACTTTTAGAGCACGCTTCTCCAGGTCGGTCACCGGAGCGTTGACCTGAGTTGGCCATTGGTTGCGTGGATTTTGCAACCAAGTCGGTCCGTGCCACCATAACTGGCTATCGGCTAGATCTTGGAGGGAAACTCCTCTACTTGCCAGGTCTGCTGGATTATGCTCAGATTGAACATGAGACCAATTCTCTGTTTTTGTGGCCTGGGCGATCTTCGTCACCCTATTGGCTACAAATGTGGTCCACTGGCATGCTGGCTTGCTTAACCATGCAAGCACTATCGTGGAGTCCGTCCAACAGTAAAGTTCGGAGTTAGTCGTAGGCATCTGCGGAATGATGGCTGCAGCCATTTCGGAAAGCAATAACGCTCCGCACAGCTCCAATCTTGGGAGCGAAACCGTTTTGACTGGTGCTACCCGGGTTTTCGCGGTCAGGAAAACCTGACCATAATGGTGCTGCCCACTTCTACGCGGACATATATGGCCGCCCCGTAAGCCTTTTGCGACGCATCGCAAAAGCCATGATGCTCGACCTTGAAATCTGGACGAAACGATAGCCAGCGTGGAATGCGTATCTGCTCTAACACTGAATAACTTTGAAGAAAATTCAGCCATCGCTGACAAAGCTCATTTGGAATGTTTTCGTCCCATCCAAGTTCCTGCAGCCAAATCTCCTGCATGAAAATTTTGGCTCGAACGATAAACGGCGCTAACCAGCCGGCAGGGTCGAACAATTTGGCAATTTGGGACAGGACTTGGCGTTTTGTAAAGGACGTTTCGATAGCCAACTCTTGCGGGACGAAGAAGAATTCGTCGGAGGTTGCTTTCCAGCGAATACCGAGGGTTTTGGCAGTACTTTCTGCATCGATCTCGAGAAAATCAGTATTTAAAAGATGGTTGCTCTGAATGGCCGCTAAAACTTCCTTTTGGTTGGAGGTCCATTTCCTCAATGGAAATCCGGCAGAATTCAGAGCGTCTCGGAGCTCTTGCACCATGAGCTGAGCTTCTTCCGTGGAGTCCGCTCCGGCTAAAACATCATCCACATACATGAAATTTCGAATGACATTGCTAGCTTTTGGATGGCTGAGTTCTACGTCAGCTGCTAGCGGCTGCAGTACTCGGATGGCCAGGAAAGGCGCGCAATTGACTCCAAAGGTTACTGTTTTCAGTTCGAAATCTCTGATTTCCCCTCTATTGTTACGGAAAAGTATTCGCTGGAATGGAGTGTGTCTCGGATCTACCCAGATCTGCCGATACATTTTCTCGATATCGGCGTTGAACACGTATCGGAAATAGCGCCACTTCAGAATTTGAATGGTCAAGTCGGACTGTAAGACAGGGCCAGCATGAAGGATATCATTTAAACTGGTACCATTCGATGTTGGGCTGGAGGCATTGAATACTACACGGAGTTTAGTAGTTACGCTCTCCGGTTTTAAGACGGCGTGATGTGGCATATAATAGGCGTTGCAATCATGCGTAGGAAGAACTTGTCGCATGTGCTTTAAGTCGAGATATTCCTGGATCACCGAATCGTATCTCGCTTTCAAGGCCTCATCTCTTTTTAGACGCTGCTCATTTCTTAAGAACTGAGCCAACGCGAAAGACCTAGAATGCCCTAGCCCGGAACCGATATGTTCTGGGTCGCGAAAAGGCAGAGTAACGACATATTTGCCGCACTCGTTTCTCGTGGTCGTTTGAAGGAAATTCTTCTCGCACATGGAATCGGATTCTTTTACCAACTTTGTTGGTATATCCTCCACCTCCCAAAATTTTGTGAGGAGTTTGTCCAGTGAATTATCGTACGCGTGGGAGATCTGTGTCGAAAAAGAGGAAATTCTGCTTTGGGCTGAGGCTGAGACTGGCCCAGTTAGTACCCAGCCGAAAATGGTCTCTTGCCCCAAGAGAGAGCCACAGATGTTGGTTTTTGCTCCACTCAGAAGCACCGAAGGCAGGATGTCGGCTCCGATAAGTACATCTATTTGTGAGCTCTCATAGAACTTTGGATCCGCCAATGGAAAATCGGGAAGATCCCGAAGGAAATTTTGCGGAATTGGGTAGGAAGGCAGATTTCCGGCTAGTTGAGGGAGGACATAGGCCGTCGTCTCCAACTGCAACGCGGGCCTAGTCGGAGATCGGATGGTGAAACTGCAGAGCTTCTTGGACTGAGCAGCTACTGTTTGGTTTAAGCCCGAGACTTGGGCTTGAACCACCTGGAATGGTAATCTAATTAGATTGAACAGTCGCTCGGTTATGAATGTCGCTTCTGATCCGGAGTCGATCAGGGCGCGTGCCTTAAAGTTAGTGCCAAGATGGGAGATATTGATTATGGCAGTGCCAAGAAGGATAGCTCTTGAGCCCGTGGCGAAATAATTTTGAACACCGGCTTGCTCATTTGGAACGAAATTGGCCTGATTAGCGGAAATTGGCCTTGCAGGATTTGAAGGGCTTGAATTGCTGAAACAGAGGTTGTTTCGGTGCAACAACGTGTGATGCCGGCCACGGCAAGTAAAACAATTGTGAGTGCTTTTGCACTCACGAAGCTGATGTCCCGTTGCGAAGCAGTTTAAGCATAACTGCTTCCGTTTAATGTAGGCTGACCGGTCGTCAACCGACATTTGGAGAAACCGCGGACATACACGGACAGGATGGTTCTCCTTGTTGCACAAGTCGCAACTTTTCAATTTTGGAGCCACTTTCGCCTCGTAGGAATTTAATTTTCTAGAGGGCCCACTTGAGTTTATCGCTTTGGAATGCGACTGACTCGGTACGGACGGTCTCACATCATCGATTGCTTCTAGGGTTCGATGACGTTCTGTGAGGAAGGTGTTCAGCTCTCCCCATGTCGGGATGTCGGCTTTCTTATGTAGCGACTGCTCCCATAAGGAGAGAGTTATCTTCGGGAGCTTGGATGAGCACAGATATACCAGCAGGCAGTCCCAGTTCTCAGTGTTGATGCCTGACAGTTCTAAGGAAGTCAAGCAACCTTGAACAGAACTTTGCAGTACCTTCAAGGCCGCCCCAGATTCCTGTGGTATCGACTGCACATTAAACAGTATTTTCAATTGACTGTTTACCAACAATCGTTTATTTTCGAAACGCTCTATCAGGTTTTCCCACGCAGAGCGGAAACCCTCGTTGGTGAGAGGCGAAATCGAAACTATGGCATGCGCGTCGCCACTTGTTTTGGCATTTAAATGGAATAACTTTTCAACCGGAGTCAGCCGTGGATTATTGATATAAATGGCTGTGAAAAGATCCCGGAAAGTCGGCCAGCGAAGATAGTCGCCTGTGAAAACTTCTGTATCGCATGGAGGCAACCGACAGCCAGAGGAAATGTAGGCCTGGGGTGCAGCGTTCGCGGTTGGGATGGACTGAGAAGTGCCCTGCTCGATTTTATCAACGAGCTGGGCAACACACCTTTCATAGACTGAATAGCAATAATTGTATTTAGCCCTGAGAATAGGCATGTTGCTTGCTGCCGCTTCGCCTGCTGACACAAGGCACTCTGAGCAGAGATCGTATTCCTTTTCAACCTTGTCCCATAGGGTTCGGACTTGGTCGCGACGGACGCCAAGCATCGTGACAGTTGGAGCTGCGGATTCCGGAGTGTTGATCTGAGCCTCAAATTCGCTTAGGCGGTCAGAAACCGAAATGAATTTGGCTAGCGCTAGATCTGAAGCAGCCATATTTTTAGCTATGCGCTGTACTGTGGCTTTGGATGGAGTAGCACAGTCGTCGGAAATCTGCGCAGGCGTTCTCACCGAAATGCTTGGGATTCTTGGACTCTTGGGCCCTTGTGGTGAAAAAATAGACCTGGGCTTGTCAGCGGACAATTTCTTCTTATCGTCCCCGATGGGCATAATCGAAGAAATACGAAACGGAAGGGAAGCGGTTTTGGAGCCCGGTCAAACTTTTGAAAAAGTAGACAGATTCCTCAGACTGCACTTAATAATTTAAGTGGTGTAAAATTTACGAAGTGGAAACGTCGTAGTTTAGACTGATCGGACAGGTGACTCGGAGTGAACAGCGAATTGTATAAATGACCTGTGATTTACGGTAATTGGGTCCACCTTATTTATGGTTGGAACCCTTGGAAATTGGAACACGGTGATATAAAATGTTTATTAGAAGGAAGAAAATTTTATTCTTTTATTTACAACTGGAAACGGAGAAAATGGAATGACTGGAATTGAAGTCTTTTCTCCGCGCTGTAAATACTTCTAAAACAACCACAAACTAATATCCCAGCAATACGAAAAGGAAATATTTGTCGGGTGAACGACTTGTATTTGGCCGTATTATTTGTTTATGTATGATTATTTTGTTGAAAATTTTCAAATAAAATAAAATTAATAGAATAGAATAGAATAGAAGGAAGAAAATTTTATTCTTTTATTTACAACTGGAAACGGAGAAAATGGAATGACTGGAATTGAAGTCTTTTCTCCGCGCTGTAAATACTTCTAAAACAACCACAAACTAATATCCCAGCAATACGAAAAGGAAATATTTGTCGGGTGAACGACTTGTATTTGGCCGTATTATTTATTTATGGATGATTTTTTTTTTGAAAATTTTCAAAAAAAATTTAATAAATATTAAAAATGTTTAATTTAATTTAAAATGTATTTATTGTTCGGAAATTCATTTGGAAATATACGGAAAAACATTGATGGAAAATAAAACGCCTTTTCCGCGTCGGCACTTGGAATAAATTTTATTTGTGGTATGGACTTGCCGACGGGAAACAATCAAAACTTAGGTAAACTTTGGTTATACGCCTTTTCCGCGTCGGCACTTGGGAAACAGGCAATGTAAACTTTGGTACACTTTGGTTAAAGGGAATGCAGATAATCTGCGCAATGTATGTCGCTAATATGTGTGATGTATATGGAGATGTGTGCGTATATGTAGGTATATGGAGATGTATGCGTATATGTATTTATATGGAGATGTAATGCATGCAATGTATATGGGTAAATGGCGTGTAAATATTTAATTAATATTTTACTTTGAATGGCCAGAGGGTATGTGTTGTTTATTGTTGTATTTGAATGTATAGCGAATTGTGTTAAGCGGACTGCGGAGTTGAAGCAAAAAATGTGCGAAATTTGCGAAAAGAATTTGGCTTGCGTTGGACACAGTGAAAACGAGAATAGAATTTTTGCCACTTTTGGCAGAGTGTTGGACTTTAGGAATTTTCACTGAACTTGGCACAAATTAATTTCACTTTCTTCACATTTGGAATTTTTCATTTTTTGGACTGAATGAATATTTAAATATATTCGGAAAATTGGGACTTAGAAATTTAGAACGGTGTAATATGGCGGCGCCCGTGAGAATGGATAAGTACTTTTCTTTAATTGCCTTTTGTCGGATAAATCCGTTTGATTTGACAATAAATCTCAGCAAATTGAACGAAATTGGATTTTCGAACCTTTTGCTGCAGACCGGCAATTAAAGGGGATGGAAGTTTCGTACTTATCTTATAAGTTGGTCGCTGGTGGACAAACTTGAAAAATCCAGGATATCCGGCTCGAAGGACCAAAATGTAAGGGTGATGGGGTTGCTGGTCCTGGAAATTTCCTAGTTTGCTGAAAATCGAACACTCGGAGAAAAGCGAAGACTTGACTTTGTAAATGCGCGGGCGCGACCGGGCGTACATTTATTGATCGTGGTAGTTATTTCACACTAAAGCTTATTCTAATGCGTTGGGTTCTCCCAAGCGCAGCGGAGACTCCTCGGAGACTCTGTGGTGAAGAGCGGGAGAGCGTAAAAGGGAGTGGAGAACGTAAGAGGGAGCGGAGAGCGGGTGACAGTCCAAACCCCGTAACTCGAACAATAATAATAATAATAATAATAATAATAATAATAATAATAATAATAATAATAATAATAATAATAATAATAATAATAATAATAATAATAATAATAATAATAATAATAATAATAATAATAATAATAATAATAATAATAATAATAATAATAATAATAATAATAATAATAATAATATAATAATAATAATAATAATAATAATAATAATAATAATAATAATAATAATAATAATAATAATAATAATAATAATAATAATAATAATAATAATAATAATAATAATAATAATAATAATAATAATAATAATAATAATAATAATAATAATAATAATAATAATAATAATAATAATAATAATAATAATAAAATAATAATAATAATAATAATAATAATAATAATAATAATAATAATAATAATAATAATAATAATTATAATAATAATAATAATAATAATAATAATAATAATAATAATAATAATAATAATAATAATAATAATAATAATAATAATAATTGTTGGGTCATGCAGCCGCCAACTGTGCAGTAGACTAATCTCATACTCTTTAATATTGTAAGCCGAATTTGTCAGTTGTAGCAGTTGCGATGCCCATAGTGCAAACCGCTGTTCTCGCACGCATTTATCTGTACGGCGCTCATTCCTTGTTTGTTGTTAGCTACCTACGTTAAGCTTGGGCGCTGCATTTCGGCTGTCTGCCCCGCCAATTGCCAATTCGTCGTGTTTCGGAAAAGACTTAGCTTAGGCCTTAGCTGCCTTAAAAAAATTCGCAAAATAAACAGTGTCGTAATATAAACAAACTTTCTTCGGTTTTCTTTATTTTTCGCAACAGCTATTGAAAAAGTTCAATAGCTAAACATTGGTGACCCCAACGTGATTTCGTTAATTTGCATGCATTAATTAATGTACTTATCCCGTTTATAAATAAATATAAATACATTAAATCGCTATCGGTTGGACAAGTGAGTGGTGATTTCGGTGATAGTGGCTGTGCGAGCTAGCATTACATACATACATTACATACATTGCTACATATATCGTGCATTGACCCCGCTGGCATTTTCGGCATTTATTTTGTGCTCATCTTCCCGCTGAACCGAATTAAAGGCGATTTGTTGCTATGCCCGCTGAAGGTGACAAAAACAGGGTGACCTTATTAAAGGGCAAAGCCAATGCGCTGTTCAGCAGGTTGCAGAGGCTACAAACGTCGCTGTCTAATGAGACGCTAAGCGGATACGACGAACTCACTCTTACGGTGAGGCTGGAGCAGATTGATGAGCTGCAAAGTGCCTTCAATGTTCTGCACACAGAACTGCAGGAATTGGATTTTGACGAAATTGGCAGTGAAATGAGCGAGTCTTTCGATGAATTCAAGGCTAGTGTACGCGCGGAAATAGACAAACGCAATGTGCATTTCGCGCCGCACTCAACGCTTGCGGAAGGTGTTGTGCCCCACCAGTGTAGTGGTCCTCAAACGCAGCCGCGGCCGAGGCCGATGCCGTTGTCGCCTGTGCAGCTGCTAACGTTTGAGGAGGCTACGCAAACTGGGCGGATTTTTACTCCGTGTTCAACTAGCATAATCGACAGCCATCCGGACCTCTCCAACGTTGAGAAATTTCAACATCTGCGGTCATGTTTGAGGGATTCAGCGCTGGAAACTATCCGATCATTGGAGATTTCAATCAGCACTTACGAAGCGGCTTGGGAGTTGGTTTGATAATCGGCGTCTCGTTTTTTCACATCACCGAGATTCTGGGTTTAAAGGTAGTACGGAATGGTTCAGTGGCATCGCTTGGGGAATTGTCGGACAAGTTTAACGCTCACATTCGTGCGTTGAAGGGTTTGGGCACCACTGAGCAAATCGCTGGCTGCATCATAGTGCAAGTGCTGCTGTAAAAGCTGGATGCGGCGAGCCAAGCTAAGTGGGAGGAGCGCTTGGAGGATCCGGTCTTTGCCAACCTTATTCCGTCGTGGGAATCGATGGCTGCATTCCTGGAGCAGCGATGTAGGACTTTGGAGGCCGTGGATTGCGCCATGGCAACCTATGCGCCAGGCGTTCAGGTGGGCAGAAATCGTTTGACGCTAGTTCCTACCACCCAAAATTCTCTTAGTTGCATGCTTTGCCATAGTGCAGAGCATGCCATATATTATTGGCCTCAGTTTAGAGACCAAGCGCCAGTAGATTGTCTGCGCGAGGCAAAGAGACTAGCACTTGGCTAAATTGCCTAAAGGCAGGTCATCAGCTACGGCAATGCAGCTCGAGCCGCTGCCGCACCTGTGGAATCAGGCATCATACGCTGCTCCATCTAGATGGGCCGCCTTCCTCGCAGTCACATGTTCCGGTGTGTTCAAGCTCCCACACTGATCCTTCTGCCCCGCTTTCGACTTCTTCTACTCTAATTGCCCAGGATATCGGTAGTGACCTTGTGCTGCTAGCCACTGCAACCGTTCTAGTGCAGAATCGGTCGGGACTGTTCGTTCCCTGCAGGGCCTTGTTAGATTCTGGCTCTCAACTGCACTGGGTCACCTCTCGGTTTGCAAAGCAACTGCAACTTAAGAGGTCGAGGTCGTCCGGCTCCGTCACTGGAATCGGGGATTCCAATTTCGCGACTGATGGATTCTCGGTAGGAATTGCGATTCGGTCTGTCACTTCGGATTTCCCAACGAGCATAACAGCAGTTATCGCTCCAATATCACGGATCGCCAGACAAGTTTTAATGTGGACATTGGGGACTGGAAGATTCCAGAAAACCTGCAGCTCACCGACCCGGAATTTCATAAAGCTCAGCGTGTTGACCTGTTAATAGGAGCTAGCCTGTTTTATGAGCTGCTGTGCGTAGGTCAGATGAAGTTGTTGCCAGGACTGCGCCTGCTTCAAAAATCTCGTCTGGGCTGGGTTGTGTCTGGAGGCTGCGCGCGCCCTTGCGGTAGCGCCTTAATATCTTCACGCGTTCCTTCTTCAGCCAGCAAGGAAAACAGCATTGATGTTGAACTTCATTCACTTCTGCAGCGCTTTTGGGAGGTCGAAAATTATTCCGACCCAATAGTTCACGCCACTAAGGAGGATTGCGAGGCCCACTTTGTTAAAAATTCACCAGACTGCCAGCTGGCGATTACTCGGTACGGTTGCCGCTAAAACTCCATTTGGACTCTTTAGGAGATTCCTATCCTCAGGCTTTGCGGAGATTCTTGTCGCTGGAAAGGAAGCTTACAAAGCTCCCTGGGTTAAGGGTTAAATATGCGGCGTTCATGAAGGAATATCGTGATCTGGGACATATGTCGCCTGTGCCTGCCTCCGAGGTCAGCTCGTACCGATATTTTTTGCCACATCACAGCGTCATGAAGGAGGATAGCACTACCACCAAGCTTCGCGTTGTCTTTGACGGATCAGCTGCCACTTCCACTGGTTACTCGTTTAACGATGTGTTAATGGCTGGCCCGGTCATCCAGCCCAAGCTATTTCACATCCTAATTCAATTTCGCTCACAACCAGTCGCCGTTACAGGAGACATATGTATAATGTACCGATGTGTAAGGGTCTCGCAAGAAGATAGCTATTTGCAGTGCATTGTATGGAGGGACTCCCCGATTGATGACCTTCAAGTATACAAACTCGACACAGTTACCTACGGCACCAAACCAGCCTCCTTCTTGTCCGTAAGGGCTATGCAGCAATTGTCAATCGATGAGCAGGCATCGTTTCCCATTGGATCAGAAATCCTTCGGCGTGATTTCTACGTGGATGATCTTATCTCCGGCTCAGGCACGGTAAAGGATGCTATCAGCATAATGCAACAGACGGCTGGCATTCTTGCGAAGGGCAAGATCAAGCTAAGGAAATGGTGCTCTAACATTCCGCTTGTGCTGGAGGGTGTGCCCGCCGAGGACAAGGAGTCATTCATGAAGTTTGAAGATGGTAGCGATTTCACCAAAACTTTAGGTCTCGCTTGGGATCCCGCCTCCGACCAGCTATTGTTTTCGTTCTCTGCCTTTCAGTCGCCACTGAGACCCTGCAGGCGCTCTGTTTTGTCTGCGATTGCTAAATTTTACGATCCTCTCGGCCTGGTCGGTCCGGTAATCACAAGGTGTAAAATCTTTTTGCAGCAGCTCTGCAAGTAAAAGCTGTCCTGGGATGAAAGCCTCCCGGAAACTCATAACACGAAATGGTTTGATATATGTCGCAGTTTTGAAATAATCAGTCATGTTAGTTTCCCTCGGTTCGTGTTTAGCGCAGAGTCTGGTCTTGAGGTGCATGGTTTTTGGGATGCAAGCATTGATGCCTATGGAGCCTGCGTTTATGTGGTTTCTAAAAGGAATCAAAGTTTTAGCCATTTGCATTGCTTCCCGGCGGAAGCCGAAATTTGGTCAGACAACGCCACCAACTTTGTCGGCGCCAAAAATGAACTTCTGGAACTTCGAAGTTTATTTCTCAGCAGCGAGCATCAAGGCTCCGTTCAGAATTTTTGCCTTTCGGAGACAATTGACTGGCGGTTCATCCCTCCACGGTCGCCCCATTTCGGTGGACTTTGGGAAGCAGCGGTGAAAACGACCAAACATCATTCCTATCGCGCTGTGGGTACGGCGGTTCTGACCTTCGACGAGCTGAGGACGCTGGTGTGCCACATCTCGGCAGTTATTAACTCCAGACCTTTAGTTCCCATTTCAGAGAACCCTGCCGATGTGGACGTCCTCACTCCGGCGCATTTTCTCAATGATGGTCCGCCTTCGTCGTTTGACGAGCCAGATATAACGGGCCTAAACTATAATCGCCTTGACTCTTGGTAGCGCATCTCCTTTCTTCAGCAAATATTTTGGTCGCGATGGAAGGAAGAGTACTTGACGTTGCTCCAGCAGCGTTCCAAGTGGCGCACCCCAAAGCCTGGCGTAGCCGTGGACAACGTCGTTCTTGTTAAGGACGAGAATCTACCCCCAATGAGATGGCCTTTGGCGAGAGTCATGCAGTTGATTCCTGGCAGAGACGGCGTCGCTCGAGTTGCAGAATTGAGGACCGCGTCTGGAGTAATAAGGCGGGCAGTGAACAAGCTGTGTCTGCTTCCCCTTGAGGACTCTGTTGGAAGCCACGCATCCAACGGGGGGAGGATGTTGGGTCATGCAGCCGCCAAAACTGTGCAGTAGACTAATCTCATACTCTTTAATATTGTAAGTCGAATTAGTCAGTGGTAGCAGTTACGATGCCCATAGTGCAAACCGCTGTTCTCGCACGCATTTATCTGTTCGGCGCTCATTCCTTGTTATTTTTGTTATCTACCTACGTTAAGCTTGGGCGCTGCATTTCGGCTGTCTGTCACGCCAATTGCCATTTCTTCGTTTTTCGGAAAAGACTAAACTTGTGCATTCGATATAGCTCTTTGTAGGCCCTAGTTGCCGTAAACAATTCGCAAAATAAAAAGTATCGTAAAATAAACAAACTTTCTTCGGCTATTTATTATTCGCAACAGCTTTTGAAAAAGCTCAATACCTAAACACATCTATACACAAAACACCTATAAAAAGAAACAACAACACATGGGCGAGATCAAACCAAGAAAAACGGAGGAAAAATTATTAAAGAACTACCGGACGCTATTATCACCTATATTAGAAACTTGTTTAACGGAATCCTTCGATTTCAGTACTTTCTCATAGCTTGGAAGGTAGGCCAAATTAAAGCAATTCCAAAACTAAATAAAAGCGCCAATACTGTAAGCTCGTACAGACCAATCAGCTTATTACCCGTCCTTTCAAAAGTATTTGAAAAAGGCCTTAAGCATAAGCTAAGAAATATACTACCATATAACCTATATACCATCCTTCAAAGCTATATAAGGGACAGATATTTCTATATTAAATACGACAATTATACCTGATTTATACCTCCGATATTGCAGCGCCAACTACCTAGATCAATGACGTTCGCAGACGATACTGTGTTAATGTCGTCAAGCGCGTGAAAAAAAACAGCTGCAAATACGATACAACAAATAATGACACAAACAGTATCCTGGTTTGAGAGATGGGGTATAGAGATGAATAAAGACAAAACTCAACAAGTAATATACACAAAACGACAACCCAAAAACTTAGCAATTAAAATAAATTTTTTTTTTTTTTTTTTTTGATGTATTAATTTAAAACTGTCCTTCGCGGACAATCATTAAATTTGATGACTAAACTTAACGGTAGAGAATTAATTGATTACATAAATTGTTGCGAAACTATACAATAACTGTCGATATTGTATGTATGATGTATATAATAATGTATGTATATAATTTAATTTAATTTGCTTGTCTAATCCCAGAGAGGTCCAAAGGGTGTGATCGGTGCAGCCTCCTGGTGCGTTGACTGGTGTCCAGCAGGTCTTGTGCCAGGTTGTTTTGGTGGTCTTGAAGCCTCTGCATGTACTGCCTGCTGCAGTAATGACAATAAATTATTATTACACCCATATGCCAAGTACCTTGGACTAACTATTGACTCAAAACTAAATAAACGAAATGAAATGAAAAACAAATTTCGACAACTTAATTGGCTAATAAAAAAAAACTAAAAACTAGAATTCCATAATAAAATAGCAACATACAAGGCGATAATAAAACCAAGATCGACGTATGGAATAGAAAAAAATCAAAAATGCTCAGAATAATCACAAAAGCCGAATGGTAAATTAGAAACGAAGATATACATAATGACTTAAACATAGAAACAGTCAACGATACTATTAAAAAAAGCAGCAAAAAAACACAAATAAACTACTTAGCCACCAAAACTCAAACTTGAGACAAATACCGATGACACAGTTGAAACCAAGAAGATTAAAAAGCAGGACTCCAACAGAATTAAACTATTAAATTATTAATGTACTGGAAAGGGCCGCTTCTTTTATTCTTCACATCTAGTCAACCAATTACTTATTGTTAATTTAAAAAAAAAACAGATTGTAATTTCTAAAAAAAAATAAATGGAACAATGGAATTAATTATCCGATTAGTGACTATAAAAATTTGAGGGAAAGAAAGTGACCCAACTATAAAACGAGAAACTACCCTAGAAGTAGTTAAATCCTTACCAAAGTGAAATAACTTAATATGTAGGCTGGAGACAAACAGCAAAAACTGCCATGAGTCTATATAAAATTGAAAGCGAACCATATTTTATATTTAAACAGCACATTATGATCTAACTGTTTAATATAAGCAATGCCCACATGTGCATATGTAATTTTGTATGAGAACATACATACATACACATGAACTGTATGTATGTATATATATTAGTAAATAAGCAGCCGCATGAAGCTGGCATTTTTATGTGTATCAGTTTCAGTTTCAAATAAAACTTCTTCGTGTTCGGACGCGCGGCTCAAGACTTTTTATTTCGCGTTTACTCTTTCAGCCTTTGCTCTCAATTCGCTGAGTTTGGGTGAAGATTAGGATCTTCCCATTATGGTTGTCAGTGTTCCACACTTGGAGCACCTTTTCAATAAACAACAGGTTATGGGCCCAGCGCCCTAGGAGCTGCCTAAAGGAGAAACGTGTAGTGAAACTCAGGAGTTAGATTTTGGAGTCTACTCAAAATTGCCGGAATGAGTAACCTGTATCAGATCGATAAGCTGGAGGATGGCTCCTATGAAACGTGGAGCATCCAGATGCGTTCAGTGTTGGTGCATGCATGTTTGTGGAAGGTGGTTTCAGGAGAGTCCGTGAAACCTGAGGTTGATACTGGAGGTGCTTGGCAATCCCAAGATGAAAAAGCATTGGCCACGATCATCTTGAGTGTGAAGTCTTCGCAACTTGGTTATGTAAAAGGGTGTCTCACTGCGGCTGAGGCATGGAAAGTTTTACAGGATGTCCACCAGCCGAAAGGGCCGTTACGAACGGTCATGCTGTATAAGAAGTTGCTGAGCAAACGTTTGTTGGAAGGGCAGAGTATATCGTCACATATTAAAGAATTTAAGGAAATCTTTGATGCCCTTGATGCGGTGGAAATTGGTATCACCGAGAAATTGCGCAGTGTTGTTTTGCTGTCGAGCCTTCCAGAGAGTTTCGAGAATTTCGTTGTCGCCATTGAGACGCGCGACGAGCTGCCGTCATTCGATGCTCTATGTATAAAGCTGATCGAGGAAGACAGGAGAAGGGGAGGAGCGGAGCAGCAGAGAGAAAAACAAACGGAGAGCGCAAAGGCATTTACTGCAGTACATAAGCCACAGGCGCCGGCGAGAGAAGCTCGGCCGAGCGCAAAGAAAAGGAAAGACGTAGTTTGTTATAACTGTGGAGAGCGTGGGCATTTTAAAACGAACTTTCGTCGCGAGAAAGTAAACAAAGAGAGCGCGACACAAAAACAATGCAGCTTGTTAAATGCGCTGGATGGTGGTGGTTTTGGCAAAACACAGTGGTGTCTCGATAGCGGGGCTACCAGTCACATGTGCTGTGACAGAAGTGTTTTTACTGAGTTTGAAGAGCACACTGAAAAAATTAGTCTTGCTGGAAATGGATTCCTACTAGCAAACAGCATAGGAACAGTGAAGCTGAAGACTGAATTATGTACTCTGGTATTGAATAACGTACTCTTCGTCCCAGATTTGAACGGCAACTTTATGTCAGTCAGCCGTGCAGCTCAGTATAAATGTTTTGTCAATTTTGGACCACATTACGCTGACGTCATTCAGGAAGGCGAGCGAATACAAGGGAAACATAACAGTTGTTTTGCGGCCGTTGATGCTGATGGTTCACTATGGCATAAAAGGTATGGCCATTTGAATACAAGCAGCCTACAGGAGATGGTGAGGAAGAAGATGGTGTACGGTGTTGAAAAGGTCGTTTTAAAACCAGACGCAGTATGCAAGACGTGCATGCTGGCAAAAATCCATGTGCAACCATTTCCGAAGACAACGAGGAGCAGAGCTGAGGAGCTGTTGGATATGATCCATTCAGACCTGTGCGGGCCATTTAGCACACCGTCACTTGCTGGATCAAAGTACTTTCTCACTTTCATAGACGACAAGTCCAGGCGGATTTTTGTATATTTCTTCCGGAAGAAGGACGAGGTCTTCAATAAGTTTGTCGAGTTTAAGAAACTGGTCGAGCGACAAACAGGTAGAAAGATAAAATGTATCCGGAGCGATAATGGTGGTGAGTTCGTCAATAATGTTTTTGATGACTATTTAAGGGCACACGGGATCGCTAGACAGCTGACTGTTCCACACACTCCCCAACAAAATGGAGTTGCACCAACCGCACGCTAGTAGAAATGGCTAGGTGCATGTTGCTGCAATCGGAGTTGGGTGAGGCTCTATGGGCTGAGGCGATAAACACTGCGGTGTATCTGAGGAACCGATCAAGGAGCAGATCATTACAAAGCAAACCCCTATGGAAGAGTGGACCGGAAAAATACCAGCAGTGAGCCACTTTATGGTTTTTGGTGCCATAGCAGTGGCATTGGACAAAGGAGTCCATAAAGGCAAATTCGAATCAAAAGGAAAGGAATATCGTATGATTGGATATTCAATAGCGGCTAAGGGGTACCGTCTGTTTGACAAAGAGAAGCGGTGTGTGATCGAGAAGCGAGATGTCCTTTTTGATGAGTCTGGTAGTTTGGTAAATCATGGAAATACCATTGAGTTCCAGTTTCCCGCAACTGATGACCCGGAGCCGCAGAGTGATTGGAATGCACGGGAAGGTGACGATACGGAACCCGTGGGCAGCAGCAACGACTATGAGAGTGCAGCTGAGGCAGAAGAAGCTGAAGTACATGTGGGGCCTGGACGGCCAAAGATTGTTCGGTCGGGTAGACCAGGGCGCCCGAAGAAGCAATACAATGTACTTGGCGTGTTGATGGCTAGCGACGTCGAAATTCCCAAGTCCTATGAGGAGGCCATCAATTCGCAGTATTCTGCAAAGTGGGAAGAGGCAATGGGCCTGGAGTACAAGGCGCTACTTGCAAATGAGACATGGAAGCTGGCTGAGTTACCAAGAAATCGCCGGTGTGTGGCTTGCAAGTGGGTGTATTCCCTGAAACGAGACGTCTGTGGTAGAATTGAGCGCTTCAAGGCACGACTAGTAGCAAAGGGGTGTTCGCAGAAGTTCGGAGTGGACTACTTCGAGACTTTTTCACCCGTGTGAGGCTCATTTTGGCATTGACAGCAGAGATGCAATTGTACTTGCATCACATGGACGTATGCACGGCGTACTTAAATAGCGAGCTAAAGGATACTGTGTACATGAAGCAGCCCCAAGGGTACACAGATGCTGCTAATCCCGACCTGGTGTTATTGCTGAGGAAGGCAATATACGGCTTGAAGCAGTCAGGCAGAGAGTGGAACTCCAAGCTCGACGGTGTTCTAAAAGACTTGGGATTTAAGGCCTGCAATCATGAACCATGTCTTTATCAGCAAAGTGGTCAAGGTAATCTGATGCTCATTTTAATATATGTTGATAATTTAATTCTTGCGTGCCAGTCAAGAGAAGATATGGAGGATCTGAAAGCCAAGATTTCAGAGTTTTTCGAGTGCACGGACAAGGGTCCACTGCATTTGTTCTTAGGCATGGAGGTGCAACGAGATGGCGACCTTGGAGAAATCACTTTGGGCCATTCGCAATATATCAAAGAACTATTGCGGGCATATGGCAGCGAGAACTGTAAACCGGCGACGACACCTTTGGATGCAGGGCCAGAAGGTCGACGCAGGGCAGTATCAGTCTACAATTGGTGAGCTAATGTGGCTTGGGCTTACTACCAGACCAGACATACTACATTCGGTGGCGAAGTTGGCTCAGAGGATCCAGGACCCGCATTCTGAGCACATGGTGGCTGTGAAGCACATCCTCCGGTACTTGGCGTCAACTGTGGACGTCAAGCTGCATTATCAAAAGTGCGGTCAGGCATTTAGCGGTTTTGTGGATGCAGATTGGGGAGGCGACCGTTTGGACCGAAAGTCATACACAGGGTATGTGTTTTTCCTGGACCAGTATCATGGAGGTCCGAGAAGCAGCAGAGCGTGGCGTTGAGCAGTACTGAAGCCGAGTATATGGCTCTGACCACGGCTTGCAAGGAAGCTATAGCTTTACGAAGGCTAATAGTGGAGATCGGATGCGGTGATCTGAAGACCCCGACGGTATAGCTTTACGAAGGCTAATAGTGGAGATCGGATGCGGTGATCTGAAGACCCCGACGGTTATGCATGGCGACAACCTGAGTGCGCAGCACTTAGCGAAGAACCCGGTTCATCACTCTAGGACGAAGCACATCGACATTCGATATCATTTTATTAGAGAAGTCATGAAAGAGGGTCACGTTGTGTTAGAGTACACTTCTACGAATGAGATGATAGCAGACATTATGACAAAGAATCTTTCAAAGGGAAAGCATAATGGGTTTATGAAAATGTTAAATTTGTTTAAATTTTTGTAAACATGTTGTCATTGAGGAAGGCTTTTGAATATAAGCAATACCCACATGTGCATATGTAATTTTGTATGAGAACATACATACATACACATGTACTGTATGTATTAAAACACACATTTCTGGACTGAACGGTTCAATATCAGAAACACTCTTTTTCCTAAACCCACCAGACTTGCCTAATGCTCTGGCAAGGGGTCAGGAACTAGTGTCTAACAACTTTCGACACATAGGTATCAGGGAAACAACCTAAGATTTAATCCAGTAGATTTTAGGCAAAATAATAAATCTTCAAATAGAATGAATAATAATGGGAATAATAATCAGAATAATAAGCTGAATAATAATTGGTCCAACAAGGAACTTTGGACAAAATAAAATTTGGAATTTAAATAACAATTCTAAGGTATATAGATCTATAAGGTATGAAAACCGTCCGAATAATAACTAACTATCGTCAGAGTAATAATTATAAACAGGGGTATAATAATAACAGACAGAAATATAATAATTTTTGCAAAGAAATAATAATTATTAATTATTATTATGTAAAATATAATTTTAATCGACATCTAGCACAAAAAACTGAACTGCAAATCCCATAAGTCAACCAGCCCAGAATGGTATGAGAATAAATAACATTGTTCTTCATCATTTTTTAGTTCAGAACCCTTCAGGGGAATGCTTCATATAACAAGAATAGACAGAAATACAAAAAAAAATATTAATTGACACAGGAGCCACATCTTGCTATATCAAAAAGGAAATTTATGAAAATAAAAAAAAAATAAAAAAGAATAATTGGTGAAAAAAAATGATTTTCCATTAAAAGAATGTATTATAAATAAATACTTTGATGAACAAACTTTAAACCCGAAACGGTTATTGTTGAAGGAAGTTTATATAGCTTGGAATGGAACAATTCATAGCTCAAAGAACCAATTTTAAGACCCAGTAGAAGCCCTTATAATTCACCAGTCTTAGTATTATCCAAAAAGGGTCTGTTTAGCTATTGAGCTTTTTCAATAGCTGTTGCGAATAATAAAAAACCGAAGAAAGTTTGCTTTTATAACGACAGTTTTTATTTTGCGAATAGTTATGCCTTTACTATAGCGATAATTGAATGCGTAAGTTTGGTCTTTTCCGAAACACGACGAATTGGCAACTGGCGGGCAGACAGCCGAAATGCAGCGCCCAAGCTTAACGTAGGTGGCTAACAACAACAAACAAGGAATGAGCGCCGTGCAGATAAGTGCGTGCGAGAGCAGCGGTTTGCACTATGGGCATCGCAACTGCTACCACTGATTAATTTGACTTATAATATTAAAGAATATCATGCGGCTGCATGACCCAACATCCTCCCCCCATTGGAAGCTTGGCTTCCAACAGAGTCCTCAAGGGGAAGCAGACACAGCTTGTTCACTGCCCGCCTTATTACTCCAGACGCGGTCCTCAATTCTGCAACTCGAGCGACGCCGTCTCTGCCAGGAATCAACTGCATGACTCTCGCCAAAGGCCATTTCATTGGGGGTAGATTCTCGTCCTTAACAAGAACGACGTTGTCCACGTATACGCCAGGCTTTGGGGTGCGCCACTTGGAACGCTGCTGGAGCAACGTCAAGTACTCTTCTTTCCATCGTGACCAAAATATTTCCTGAAGAAAGGAGATGCGCTGCCAAGAGTCAAGCCGATTATAGTTTAGGCCCGTTATATCCGGCTCGTCAAACGACGAAGGCGGACCACCATTGAGAAAATGCGCCGGAGTGAGGACATCCAGATCGGCAGGGTTCTCTGAAATGGGAACTAAAGGTCTGGAGTTAATAACTGCCGAGATGTGGCACACCAGCGTCCTCAGCTCGTCGAAGGTCAGAACCGCCGTACCCACAGCGCGGTAGAAATGGTGTTTGGCCGTTTTCACCGCTGCTTCCCAAAGTCCACCGAAATGGGGCGACCGTGGAGGGATGAACCGCCAGTCAATCGTCTCCGAAAGGCAAAAATTCTGAACGGAGCCTTGATGCTCGCTGCTGAGAAATAACCTTCGAAGTTCCAGAAGTTCATTTTTGGCGCCGACAAAGTTGGTGGCGTTGTCTGACCAAATTTGCTTCGGCTTCCGCCGGGTGCATATGAACCTCTTGAGTCCGCACAGAAACGCAACTGTCGAGAGATCC
The DNA here is from genome assembly GCF_004382145.1 of Drosophila mauritiana. Classification (NCBI taxonomy): domain Eukaryota; kingdom Metazoa; phylum Arthropoda; class Insecta; order Diptera; family Drosophilidae; genus Drosophila; species Drosophila mauritiana. The sequence goes on from NC_046670.1 coordinate 49,625, forward strand.
TTGATCAGCTCCAGGTGCACTGCCTTGGTTGCAAAGCATATAAATACTCAGACGTAGCATTTAACCGCGGGCTTGTTGCGACTATCCGACTTGTGAAAGAAGGGTCCACAGAAGTCTATACCAGTCACCTCAAAAGCGTGAGATCCTTCCAAGCGCTCCTTGGGAAGGTCCGCCATTATGTGCTCTATCAGCCGCGGCTTACTCCGAAAACATCTGATGCACCTGTTCACGGCCTTGGTAACCGTCTTCCTCCCCCCAATAGGCCAATATTGGGATCGAATTGCACCCAGAAGAGCCCGAGGTCCGGCATGAAGATTGCTTTCATGGTAATGCGAGATAATTGCTAGAGTCACCGGATGGGACCTGGGAAGGATTTTCGGGTGGCGGCCATCAAAGTCCAATGACGAATTCCGGAGGCGACCGCCTACTCTAAGAAGTCCAAATTGATCCAGGAACGGCGAGAGCGATGATATGGGACTAGACGAGAAAACTCTTCCCAGCGTTTTTAGGGACTGCAGGTCCTCCCATAAATGCGCGCGCTGCACCAACCGCAGCATCATATGAGTACCCTCTTGAATGTGTGCGACGGTGAGCCCAGGATGACGAATTCCATTACAAAATTTGTAAATGTATGCAAATACTCGTTGCAGTGAGGGGTAAGAATTTGCAAATTTGGAGCTAGCAATTACATCCACGTACGGAGACTTTACGATGAACACACTTCGACGAAGCTCAAGCACCGGTTTGTCAGGACAAACAGCTGTTGGCCAATCTCTTTCAGGCTCCGTAAGATAGGCGGGTCCATGCGACCAGAGTGACGATTCGCTAAGCTCAGACGCCAGGGATCCTCTGGATAAGATGTCAGCCGGATTTAACGCTGTTGGAACATAAAGCCAAGCCGTGACATCTGTCAGCTCCTGAATGGCAGCAACCCTATTTGCCACAAATATGTTGAACCTGGCGGGCTCATCTCGGATCCAGGAAAGTGCCACCGTCGAGTCGCACCAACAATAGTAGCGTCCTTTAAATACTTTCAAGCCAACTATTTCCCTCATGATTTTAGCCAGAAGATCCGCACCACAAAGCTCCAGCTTTGGTACTGTTATGGTCTTCAACGGAGCTATGCGCGACTTCGAACAAAGCAAATGGCTAAAACTTTGATTCCCTTTAGAAACCACATAAACGCAGGCTCCATAAGCATCAATGCTTGCATCACAAAACCCATGCACCTCAAGATCAGACTCTGCGCTAAACACAAACCGAGGGAAACTAACATGACTTATTATTTCAAAACTGCGACATATATCAAGCCATTTCGTGTTATGAGTTTCCGGGAGGCTTTCATCCCAGGACAGCTTTTCCTTGCAGAGCTGCTGCAAAAAGATTTTACACCTTGTAATTACCGGACCGACCAGGCCGAGAGGATCGTAAAATTTAGCAATCACAGACAAAACAGAGCGCCTGCAGGGTCTCAGTGGCGACTGAAAGGCAGAGAACGAAAACAATAGCTGGTCGGAGGCGGGATCCCAAGCGAGACCTAAAGTTTTGGTGAAATCGCTACCATCTTCAAACTTCATGAATGACTCCTTGTCCTCGGCGGGCACACCCTCCAGCACAAGCGGAATGTTAGAGCACCATTTCCTTAGCTTGATCTTGCCCTTCGCAAGAATGCCAGCCGTCTGTTGCATTATGCTGATAGCATCCTTTACCGTGCCTGAGCCGGAGATAAGATCATCCACGTAGAAATCACGCCGAAGGATTTCTGATCCAATGGGAAACGATGCCTGCTCATCGATTGACAACTGCTGCATAGCCCTTACGGACAAGAAGGAGGCTGGTTTGGTGCCGTAGGTAACTGTGTCGAGTTTGTATACTTGAAGGTCATCGATCGGGAAGTCCCTCCATACAATGCACTACAAATAGCTATCTTCTTGCGAGACCCTTACACATCGGTACATTTTACATATGTCTCCTGTAACGGCAACTGGGTGTGAGCGAAATCGAATTAGGATGTGAAATAGCTTGGGCTGGATGACCGGGCCAGCCATTAACACATCGTTAAGCGAGTAACCAGTGGAAGTGGCAGCTGATCCGTCAAAGACAACGCGAAGCTTGGTGGTACTGCTATCCTCCTTCATGACGCAATGATGTGGCAAAAAATATCGACACGAGCTGACCTCGGAGGCAGGCACAGGCGACATATGTCCCAGATCACGATATTCCTTCATGAACGCCGCATATTTAACCCTTAACCCAGGGAGCTTTGTAAGCTTCCTTTCCAGCGACAAGAATCTCCGCAAAGCCTGAGGATAGGAATCTCCTAAAGAGTCCAAATGGAGTTTTAGCGGCAACCGTACCGAGTAATCGCCAGCTTGCAGTCTGGTGAATTTTTAACAAAGTGGGCCTCGCAATCCTCCTTAGTGGCGTGAACTATTGGGTCGGAATAATTTTCGACCTCCCAAAAGCGCTGCAGAAGTGAATGAAGTTCAACATCAATGCTGTTTTCCTTGCTGGCTGAAAAAGGAACGCGTGAAGATATTAAGACGCTACCGCAAGGGCGCGCGCAGCCTCCAGACACAACCCAGCCCAGACGAGATTTTTGAAGCAGGCGCAGTCCTGGCAACAACTTCATCTGCAGCTCATAAAACAGGCAAGCTTTATGAAATTCCGGGTCGGTGAGCTGCAGGTTTTCTGGAATCTTCCAGTCCCCAATGTCCACATTAAAACTTGGCTGGCGATCCGTGATATTGGGAGCGATAACTGCTGTTATGCTCGTTGAGAAATTCGAAGCGACAGACCGAATCGCAATTCCTACCGAGAATCCATCAGTCGCGAAATTGGAATCCCCGATTCCAGTGACGGAGCCGGCGACCTCGACCTCTTAAGTTGCAGTTGTTGCAGTTTACAAACCGAGAGGTGACCCAGTGCAGTTGAGAGCCAGAATCTAACAAGGCCCTGCAGGGAACGAACAGACCCGACCGATTCTGCACTAGAACGGTTGCAGTGGCTAGCAGCACAAGGTCACTACCGAGATCCTGGGCAATTAGAGTAGAAGAAGTCGAAAGCGGGGCAGAAGTCTCAGTGTGGGAGCTTGAAGACACCGGAACATGTGGCTGCGAGGAAGGGAACCATCCAGGTGGAGCAGCGTATGATGCCTGATTCCACAGGTGCGGCAGCGGCTCGAGCTGCATTGCCGTAGCTGATGACCTGCCTTTAGGCAATTTAGGCAAAGTGCTAGTCTCTTTGCCTCGCGCAGACGATCTACTGGCGCTAAGTCTCTAAATTGCTGGCAATGATATATGGCATGCTCTGCACTATGGCAAAGCATGAAACCAAGAGAATTTTGGGTGGTAGCAACTAGCGTCGAACGATTTCTGCCCACCTGAACGCCTGGCGCATAGGTTGCCATGGCGCAATCCACGGCCTCCAAAGTCCTACATCGCTGTTCCAGGAATGCAGCCATCGATTCCCACGACGGAATAAGGTTGGCAAAGACCGGATCCTCCAAGCGCTCCTCCCACTTAGCTTGGCTCGCCGCATCCAGCTTTTGCAGCAGCACTTGCACTATGATGCAGTCAGCGATTTGCTCAGTGGTGCCCAAACCCTTCAACGCACGAATGTGAGCGTTAAATTTGTCCGACAATTCCCGAAGCGATGCCACTGAACCATTCCGTACTACCCTTAAACCCAGAATCTCGGTGATGTGCGCCTGAAAAACGAGACGCCGATTATCAAACCTTTTTTGAAGCAACTCTAAAGCCGCTTCGTAATTAATCAAGCCCATCTGTAATATTATCTAACTTAGGAAAGTCAATATATTTATCAACAATTGATTTGGAATCAGGATTTCACCAAATCTTAATAAAAGAGTCATATATTGAAAAAACTGCTTTTTCTATTAACTACGGAAGTTCTGACGTATGCCATTTGTGTTAACAAACGCACCTAGAATATTTCAAAGAGCAATGGATGATATATTAAGAGAACAAGTCGGAAAAACCGGCCATGTTTATATGAATGATATAATAATCTTTTCAAACACAACTGAATAACATGATACCGACATAATTCAATTAATTATTATTTTACAACAAGATATACAATTTTTTTTAATTAGAAACAGCATTTCTTGGTTATATTGTTTCTAACAATGTAATTAAAAAAACCCAGAAACAATTTCCACAATTATGACCCCGACTCCACAAAACATTAGAGAGCTTCTAAGTGTTTAAGGCCTCACCGGATGTTACCGAAAATTTATCCGATAGTACGATATATTGTCTACAAATATAACAATACAGTTAGAAGACCCAAGAGTAAAAGCCTTTAAAGAACTGAAAGATAATTTAATAGCACAAGTAGAATTATTTCAACCAGATTATAACAAAAAATTCACGTTGACAACAGACGCATCAGATGAAGCTATCGGAGCGGTTTTATCACAGGATAAAATAAAACCGAACAACTTTACGCCACAAATAAAAAAGAAATGTTAGCCATTATTTATATGGAGTATTCGGTATAAAAATGAAAACAGACCATCAATCTTTATCTCTTACAATCTCGGAAAAAAACACAAACGTAGACACGAAAAGATGGTATTCTTTCATAGAAAGTTTCATCCCAAAAATAATATATAAACAACAAATGTCGTAGCTGACGCATTATCTCGAATAACAAAATATAATATTACAAACAGCAATATAGAACAATCAAGCTCAGATCAAAATAAACAGCATTCTGCTGAAAGTAGTTTTGAAAATGTAATACATGAGACCCGTAAACCGTTAAATCAGTTTGAGTAACAACTGTTATTAACAACGGGGAGGTATACAGCTGTACAAAAAAAATAGCAGTGCTTGGGACCTGCGAGTTAAAGTTTAAAAAATTCCTATGATTTACAATTTTAATCGTCAAATTTTTTTTATAATATTGTTAGGTATTTAATTTCAAACAATTTAGCAAATGTTTAACTTTTATTTCTTTAATAGTTTCGAAAATATAGATTAAAACAACATAATAGGCAGAAATTCAGGTGTTCACTAAAATAGCAGTGCTATGAAAAATAGTAAAAAAAATCAACTTGACTTAGAACGAACTTAGTTTTTCTTTTTAATGTGTTAATTAAGGCCTAATACTTGGTTGGATAGCCTTTGTTAGCCAGCACAGCCTTACACCCACGCGAAATGGAGTCCACCAGGTCCTGGCAACGTTTGGGGGTATTTTTGACCATGCATCCTGCACAACTTGCCAAATCTGGGCCTTAGACGTCGGGGAGTTCTTCGACACATATTGTTTAATGTCCCCCCACAGGTTTTCAATCGGGTTTAAATTGGAAGATGATGCTGGCCACAGCATTACATCTATTCTATTTTGGGTGAACCTATTCTTAGCCGATTTGCTTCTGCGTTTCGTATGATTATCCTATTGGAATGTCTATTTTAAGGGCATATTATATTCAGAATATGACAGTAAGACATCACTAAGTATATTTGCATATGCGTTTTGGTCTATAATACCATAAATCATATGGTATACCATTGTAGAAAAAACAAGCCCATACCAGGATTTTAGGTCCACCATGCATCCTGCACAACTTGCCAAATCTGAGCCTTAGACGTCGGGGAGTTCTTCGACACATATTGTTTAATGTCCCCCACAGGTTTTCAATCGGGTTTAAATCGGAAGATGATGCTGGCCACTGCATTACATCTATTCTATTTTGGGTGAACCTATTCTTAGCCGATTTGCTTCTGCGTTTCGTATGATTATCCTGTTGGAATGTCTATTTTAAGGGCATATTATATTCAGAATATGACAGTAAGACATCACTAAGTATATTTGCATATGCGTTTTGGTCTATAATACCATAAATCATATGGTATGGACTCATACTTTAGCCGCCGTTTACAGAAGTTAACATCCGAGCTCTTACAATTCTCTCTTTTATTTTCCGATCTGTACCCTAGCTTGGTTCAACAGCGACTGACTGCCGCGCTCTCTGCAGAGTGGCGAGTCGATCAATCGATAAGTTTCTCTATATTATTTGTATGTATGTATAAGCTTATGACTAGATTGACTATGTATAATTAGATATGTATGGATAAGAGTAAAGGAAGAGGGTAGAAGGAGCAGCCTACTACAACTCGGCCGTCCTGACAACTAGATCTCCCGATCGTAGGATTTTATGACAATTAATGTTTCTTAAAGCTAAGGGTCCTGTTTCTCATTTTATTCTTCTTAGTAGAGATACTTTTAAACGGTCTTAAACATTTTTTAGGTTTTCTTTTCTTCTTGTTTGTTTTCTTTGTTTTACAATTGCTTCTTAAATTATACTTTCTATTTCGTACAGAGTTTCTTAAATTATACTTTCTATTTCGTACAGAGTTTTTTAAATTGTAATTTCTATTTTGTAGACTCTTAATTTTTCTTTGCCAGTGTTTTATATTCTGTATGCTCCATACACCCCGGTAAGGATTGCGAGAAATTTGAAATCCATCAACATCTTCCAGAAGGAAGCGATCATTTTTGAGAACTTTGCTTATGACATAAGGTCCTTTATGCTTTGGTATTAACTTCTTAGCTATGCCTGTTGTTGAGTCAAAATTTTTAACCATGACGTAGTCGCCTTTTGTGAACACTCCTGGTCGTTTTCGTTTTTTGTCAACATATTCTTTATTGTATGCTTGTGCTATTTTCTGACTTGCCTCGCCTTTATTTCTAATACTTTCTAAATCTCTTTCTTCAATCGTTTCTTCAATTTCCTCAATTTTTTCTTTTAACTCATCCATAATTTGTCCTTTTTGTTGTAAACCAAATAACATTATGCTAGGATACTGTTTAATGCTGCGGTGTTGTGTATTGTTCAGGGTATATTCGACCTTTTCTAAGACTAAGTCCCAGTGTAGACCTTGATCGGGTTCAATTAACTTGCTAATCATTGGACAAAGACTTCGGTTTATACGTTCAACTTGACCGTTGGCTTGTGGCGATCCTGTTGCAATTTTTATGTGTTTAACATTGCATTCTTTCAAAAATAAGTCAAAATCGCCAGACGTGAAACATGCTCCTCTATCTGATATGATACACTTAGGCCTACTGTATGCTCTGAAGTAGTCGTTTAACGATTGTATGACTTCTTTTGTGTTCGTAGTTTTTGTTGCGTATAGTCTGACAAACTTTGTGAATGCATCTACTATCACTAGAATATGTTTCTTCGGTCTACCCAAGTCTACTGGACCATAATGGTCAATATGGATGATTTCAAAAGGTTTGTTTCCCTTAGGTATGTTGTGTAGAAATCCTTCTGTTTTTCCTGTTTTGGGACTGAATGAAATACATTTTAAACAGTTGCTGATATGTGTGCTACACTTCTGTTTTAAATTTGGAAACCAATAGTTTTTCATTATAGCTTCTATCATTTTGTCTCTTCCTACGTGTCCAAGTTCGTTGTGATACTTGTATAACACTTGTTCTTCCATTTCTATCGGAACGTAGAACAGCAATCTATTTTCATTTGTCTTTTTGTAAACTATACCATTTCTCATCTCATACAATTTATTTTCAGTGTTTTCTAACAATTGCCTGATTTCTCTTAATTTTGTATCTTTCCCTTGACATATAACTAGATTATCTTCGAAACTGTTTGTTTGTATTACCATAATATTTGTACACCTACTCAGTGCGTCAACATGTTGCATGCGGCTACCTGCCCTATGCACAATTTCAAAATCATAACCTTGGAATTCTAAAGCCCACCTGGCTATCCTAGGGTTTAGCTCTTTTTTGTTTAGGGTCAAAATTAATGAGTTGCAGTCGGTGACTATTTTAAATGTCCTCCAATGAAGATAAACTCTAAATCTACGTAACGAATAAACGATGGCTAAAGTTTCTAACTCGAAACTGTGGTATTTTGATTCAATATCTGTTGTCCGTCTTGAAAAGAATGAAACTGGGTGCCATTTCTGGTCCTCCTTCTTTTGCATAAGTACAGCACCGAATCCAGAAGAACTTGCATCACAATGCAATTCTGTTTCGTGTTTATGGTTGTATATAGCTAAGACCGGTGACTGTATTAATTTATCTTTTAACATATTAAAACAAATCATTTCTTCACTACCAAATTTGAACGGTTTATCTTTTTTAAGAATGTCGTGCAGTGGTTTAGCTAGTCTAGAAAAATCTTTTATGAACCGTCGAAAATATGAGCATAATCCCAAAAAACTTTGTACTGTATGAACATTGTTAGGTATTGGGAAATTTTTTATTGCCTCGATTCCTTTGTCATTGGGCATTATGCCGTCTTTATTTATTATGAACCCAAGATATTTTATACTCGATTGCATAAACTCACATTTGTCTATTCTTAATTCAAGTTTATTTTCAACTAATCTTTTAAAAATTTCTTTCAACGTTTCTAAGTGTTCGCTTATATCTTCGGTTGCCAATAGAATGTCGTCCATATATACTACTACTTTGTTTTCTCTGATCATATCAGCAAAAATTTTGTTAACAAATCTTTGGAACACAGACGGGGCGTTTTTGAGGCCAAATGGCATTCGCAGCCACTCGTATTGGCCTAATGGTGTAACGAAAGAGGTGTATTTTATTGATTCTTTTTTAACATGCACGTGGAAAAAACCGTTTTTAAGATCGAGTTTGGTGAAAACAGTTTTCTCATTCATTCTATCTAACAAGTCATCTATAAGAGGTAGAGGATAGTTGTCTTTCATTGTCATTTTATTAAGTTTTCTAAAGTCGACGCACATACGTAAGTCTCCAGTTTTCTTTTTCACTAAAACAATGGGCGATGCATATTCCGAGTCGCTTGGTCGTATAAATCCGTTTTCCAAATATTCGTCTAATAGTTTTTGTAACCTGTCTTTTTCTGTGTATGAAAGCCTCCTAGGAGAACAGCTAAACGGTTTCGGGTTTTCCAAACACAATTGTATTTCACTTCTAACTGTCGGTTCATTTGGCCTTTTTGCATTTATATAAAAATTTCTAAGCAACCTATCGAATTCTAGTTGTAACCTATTGCTAACATTTTCTCCTATTTTGTATTCTAACTCACTTTCAGTTACATGACATATTCTTAGTACTTCCTTATCAAAGTTGTCATTTAATTGTTCGTAAACGTTTTTATCTTTTGGCAATTTGAAACTAACGATTTCTTTTGAAGTGTTAACAATTTCATCTTCTGATAATTTTGATTTACTGATATTCTTTTGTTGACTAACTATTTCATCTCTTAACGATATTGGACCAGTTTCTTTATGCTGTTGATTAACGATTTTATTTTCTAACGATTTCGGACTAATAGTTGCATTTTTTAACGATTTTGGACTAACTATTTCATTTTCTGACGATTGTGAACTAATAATTTCATTTTCCAACGATTTCTCAGGACTATCATTTTCAGTATACATTGATCTTTTGTTTATTTCAATGGGTTTTCTCAACGCAATCATTCCCAAGGTGTACGGGTCTAAATTTAAATTGCATGCAGTTAAAAAATCTCTGCCGAGAATAACATTATACCTCATAGACTGGTCGCAAACAATGATTAAACGAAAATATATTTTTATTGATCCTTTCAATACATAACATGTTGTTTGTCCATGTGTTTTGAGAATACAGTTGTTTAAACCAAAATAGGAAGTATTAACTGGGGCTAACTTCATTGTCTCGTTAATAAGTGACTTTTTAATGATAGATATAGGACTGCCAGAGTCTATGAGGCATTCTGAAATTATAGGCTTATAAGCATTTTCAAAGAAATTAATTTTAAACCATCTTACATAATTATTAGTTGAAACGCTCTTCCTTGTGGGACATTGTGCCACCAGGTGTCCAAATTGTCCACAGGCGTAACACGAACCTGGTTCACGTTTGGGCTTCTTGCAGATGTCAGCTTTGTGTCCTCTTGAATTACAGTTTGCGCATCGTATGGCATCTTTGTAGTCGGTTGGCTGTAAAGGTGGCTCCCTCCGAGCTGGCAAACGGATGTTCGAAAATGCGCGTAGCATCTCCGATGGAGTAGAGAAGCATTGAATCCGTGCTTGGGTACGGAAATTTTGCAGCGGTATGCCCTCTATCACCTGGTCCAGTAGTTCGTCGTCGTCGATGTTTATCCCGTTTGAGAGAGCCATCTTCTCATCGTAATAACTGCAGAAATTCTCCTCGGTTTTCCACTTGCGACTCTCGAATTTTCGCCGGATCTCAGCCTTGGATGATTGCTCGCCAAAAGTCAATGACAATTGATCAAGCAAATTGTCAATTGGTTCGATCAATCGAGCAGGGTGCGCATGTAACCAGACTTGCGCGTTTCCTTTAAGTTTAGTGATGAGTAAGATGCGTAAATGGTTGTCATCGATGTTGAAAGTGCGTGCGATATTTTTGACCACTGTTATCCAGGCACGCGCGCAAGTTTTCCCATCGTAATCGGTTATCGTCTCTTTGGCGAGAGCGAGAACATCAACTGGAAAACGCTGGCTCTCCGCTCTCTCATTGGATCGCTGCGGCGAGTGAAATGTTGTGTTCTCTTTTGTGGCGCCAGCCTGCGTAAACTGCGCCGTCTGGATAACGGAACTAACTGTAGCCTTGCTTTGCTCTGGTTGTTGTTGTTCTTGGAACTGCAAGCTCGATCGTGTTCCGTTAAGCATTGCCTTCGCTTCTGCTAGCTCTGCGCGTAGTTGCTGTAGCTCGAACATGTTTGTCTCCCTCTCACTGCCAGTTTCGGTTGATTCTTTTCTGTTCATCGCCTTCACACTTACGTGATCGGTGTTAATTTCACAATTCTGGAAATCCAGTGAAGAAAAATTGTCGTTTCTTGGTGGAGCGTTTTTCTGGGGGTGCTCCGGTGGACAATCGCCCCGAACTGCCGTTGGGATGTCTTGCAGCCTCGCGATTAATTCGGCTTTTGAGCCTTCCGTATTTTGGCCCAGAATACGTAGCCAATCTTTTAGAGTTGTCAGCGAAAAGTCGTTCAGGATGATTTTATCGTCCATTTTGGATTATTAATCCCACTTCTGAGTTTTTAGCCGCCGTTTACAGAAGTTAACATCCGAGCTCTTACAATTCTCTCTTTTATTTTCCGATCTGTACCCTAGCTTGGTTCAACAGCGACTGACTGCCGCGCTCTCTGCAGAGTGGCGAGTCGATCAATCGATAAGTTTCTCTATATTATTTGTATGTATGTATAAGCTTATGACTAGATTGACTATGTATAATTAGATATGTATGAATAAGAGTAAAGGAAGAGGGTAGAAGGAGCAGCCTACTACAATACCATTTTAGGAAAAACAAGCCCATACCAGGATTTTAGGTCCACCATGATTGAAAGTCATCAGTGGGTGTTTTGGGTGGTACTCCGTGTTTGGAGGTCATCAGATATACTGTAGTGAACCAGTTCCACCAAATAGAACTATTTTTGACCCATCAATCCAAAGGATATTGCGCCATTTGGAGACTGGCCAGATTAGGTAGGTTTTAGGGAAGCTTAACCTTGCCTTAATATGCCTAGGGCTAAGTAGGGGATCCTTTTGTGGACTCCTCTCACTTAAATTTTGATTCAGTAGTCATCTCTGAATAGTAACGTCGCTTATTACCAAGTTCAGCTCAGACTTTACGTCCCCAAAGGATGCAAAAGAATAGACTTTGCTGTAGGGAACTATGCGACGATCGTCTATACCTGTGGTTTTACGTATGGTACCACGGTTTTCGGGCTTCCATTCATATTTAATGGCATTGGATACCATTTTGGCAGAACATTCAAGGGTTTTTTGAATGTCCTTATATGTTTTTTCTTCCTTTCTAAGCTTAAAAATGAACATTCTTTTCTCCTGGGAGCAGTGGTGTCCCACCACTCTACCCACTAAATTACAATGTTTTCAATTTTTTTTAATTTATTGCCCTTTAAAATATACGAGTTAACTTAACTAAACTCACTTCTTAGAAAATATTGATCATTTCGAGACTTTACGATGGACAAAACCAGAGACTGCTATTCTTATGAACACCCAAAAAGTGGTGAATTTGCCCAAGAATGTAAATAAAAAAAGGATAACATGAGAAACTGACGGGATTTTCTTTTTTTCTATATCTATACATTCCATTTTACAAAAATAACTGGAATAAAAAGTGGATTCCAAAAAGGGACATGGAGAAAACATTCGTGTTTCTTAGCTTCCATCGCACTGCTATTTTTTTGAACACAGCTGTACAATACATGACTCATTGAGAGTTTTTGATAAGACACGACATGCATATATCATAACCGAATACGATACACCAGAAAATTTAGTAGGAATATTAAGAGAATATCTACCACCAAACAAAACGGTAGGAATTCATTGAACATTAGAATTCATTGAACATTAGAATTTAATTACCTTTAAAAAATAATTTTACTAACAAATTTTTGCTTACCAAAATATTTCTGTAAGGCATGGAGAATAATGAAGAAAGCTATTATAATAGAAGAAACACATAGTACGGAGTTTCCCGATTACCCTAGTAGCTGGATTCCCCAGTAACCCTTCCAGTTCGTATTTCTGGGATTGCGCCTACGCTCGCTACATTCTAGATTTTTATTCTATGTTAAAACGAATAATTCTGTGATCTGAAACTGACTCTGACACTGACACTGACACTGACACTGATCTGCTGGAAAGCGTAATGTCCAGAACCTCAGATCTTACCCTAGTAAGAAATGTCGGAACATTGCCGACATTTAGGATTTCTAGATTGTTATTCAAGGTAAATTCTAAGAGTGACTCACCTCTTTGGTTCACGTCTGTGCTGCCCCATATCACGTGATGTGCATTTTCATCACATCCGATGATGATGGATGACTGTGTCCTCTTGCAGTATACTGCCAGTGCAGTGATTTCGGGCGGTGGGCACGCCTCGTCACCGGCAAAGTATACCGATGCCACCACAGTCTTCTTCGCTGCTCCCACATCTTCTACCACGATCGGTACACAATCCCGCGTGAGAAATTCTGTAAATATATAATAATAAATACTTCTACATGCCATGATACAGGCTCTAGGGCTAGAGGCCCGTTGATCCCAAATTACCTTGGCGGTCTTCACGTACAGTCCTTTTATTCCCTGGTTATACCAGGGTTCCTGTAACAGGGCTAGCCCAAGATGTTGTTTGGTGAACATCCTTGCCATCCTCCTGAGAGCATATCGGGGTGTGATCCTTCATCTCGATGATGGTCGCTCCAAGATCCTCGCTGGATTCGGAGAGCTTATTGGGCTTCTCCTTCTCCGCGGAGACCCAGAAACAACTAGCCAAGTCCCTAACGGAGAGTCCGGGCAAGTGGTGTCCGCCCGGTCTAGTTAGCCTTATCCGAGTACTGCGGATCTCTGCCCGGGTGGACCTTTTATTTCTCTGCAACTCGTAGGTACTATAAACAATAGACCAAGACACATTAAAATACCGCAGGCCTTGACTGCGGGAAATGTTGACGGAGCGCGGCCTACTTCGGTGGTAAAACCAAAAAATGTTCCTAAGCGGAGTGTGGCAACGGCGCAAGCACGCCCAGTTGCGGGAGGGAAGAATCGGGCAGCCACACCGAGTCCCTCGAATGTGGTCCAAGCCGGCCAAGCGGGACGGGCTATACACCCATTACCGCAACTTGGTCAGTCTGGGGCCCGTGATGACCCCAACTGGAAGGGGCCAGAACGAAGTGGTATCTTCGTTACCTTCAAAAGGCAAGTCACCCGCAGAAGCTTTGTCTCTGGCCAAGACACTGCACCCGCTAGAGCAATGGGCCAAGTTTGCTTCGAAGCGGGCAAACACCACCCTGACGCCTCCGATGGAAACGCCTAAGAGGCAGAAGATGGAAGAGCAGGCCACTGACTGCTCCCTTCGATGGCCCAAGTACCTCAAGGGCTGCAAAGGCAAGTGAGGTACGCAAGCCATCATATGCGGCCGTAACTGGGGCCATTAAATTTGCGGTCGTACCAGAGGGGTACCCTAAAGCCGTCCTCAGCAGTGAGAACCTCTCACAGCACGAAGACGCACTACTGGTAGAGAGGAGCTGTGTCTCCCTGGAGGTAAATATGGGCGACGACTTGCCATCGTCACACAACATCACCATCTTCTGCCCCAGGACAGGAGACAATAAAACAAAGTGGATCATGGAATTGATAAAGAAATGACTTGGACACTGAGAACTGGCGTCTCATATCAAGCAAGAATGAGGGTGGTTGCTCGCTCCTCAGCCTTGGCATTGATGACAACTCATGCGCCAAGATCATCTCTAGTGACCACAAGCTGAGCTTCAGGTTTGAAGACATCTCAGTTTGTGGTTTAAGGAAGGTCAAAGCGATCAAAGCCGGCACGAGACAGGTCGAGACTCCTCGAAATCTACCATTCTCCGCGGAGAAGGAGAAGCCCAATAAGCTCTCCGAATCCAGCGAGTATCTTGGAGCGACCATCATCGAGATGGAGGATCACACCCCGATATGCTCTCAGGAGGATGGCAAGGATGTTCACCAAACAACATCTTGGGCTAGCCCTGTTACAGGAACCCTGGTATAACCAGGTAATAAAAGGACTGTACGTGAAGACCGCCAAGGTAATTTGGGATCAACGGGCCTCTAGCCCTAGAGCCTGTATCATGGCATGTAGAAGTATTTATTATTATATATTTACAGAATTTCTCACGCGGGATTGTGTACCGATCGTGGTAGAAGATGTGGGAGCAGCGAAGAAGACTGTGGTGGCATCGGTATACTTTGCCGGTGACGAGGCGTGCCCACCGCCCGAAATCACTGCACTGGCAGTATACTGCAAGAGGACACAGTCATCCATCATCATCGGATGTGATGAAAATGCACATCACGTGATATGGGGCAGCACAGACGTGAACCAAAGAGGTGAGTCACTCTTAGAATTTACCTTGAATAACAATCTAGAAATCCTAAATGTCGGCAATGTTCCGACATTTCTTACTAGGGTAAGATCTGAGGTTCTGGACATTACGCTTTCCAGCAGATCAGTGTCAGTGTCAGTGTCAGTGTCAGAGTCAGTTTCAGATCACAGAATTATTCGTTTTAACATAGAATAAAAATCTAGAATGTAGCGAGCGTAGGCGCAATCCCAGGAATACGAACTGGAAGGGTTACTGGGGAATCCAGCTACTAGGGCAACCGGGAAACTCCGTACCACTCTAGAACTGAAGGCCGCCGTAGAAGATATTAACTCGTGTCTTACTAACGCGTTTAGAGAAAACTGCTCCCTTGGCCGAGCCAAGAGGAATAAGGATGCTCCATGGTGCAGTGCATTAGCACATGTTAGCTGTTTCTTCACAATCGACGCAGAACAAGCATTGGGCTGACTCTACGTGATGGAACCGGAGTAGATAGGCCCGGAAGCATCCATGGTCCGTGAGGAACTGGGTTAGGTGGTAGTCCAAGCATTTGTGTTGACACTCTGCCCAAACCGCCAACTCATGGATGAGCTGGTCTGACCAACTCCCCCGTCGCGATGTTCTGCCACTTACCCAGCATCCACTAGTGTGCCGGGAAGCGCCACCCCGTATTAGGCTGAGAGCCTTGATCACCAGATCAATTGGCGGCAGGCCTGCCAGTGCTAGCGGATATGATCCTGAAACCTCTAATGAAATTATGTTACGAAAATTGAAATGATATAATTATGTTATGATGGCCGCTACGCCAGTGGGTATCAGAAGGGGATCAACGCGCCGTAATTGTGACACACTACTGGAAGTGCAACTACACCCTCCACGCGAGGGCGGCTGGAAACAGGCCCTTAGTTAGATCATGTCTCTGCTAAGAGTGCTGGCTAATCGTATTTGGGCTGGAGCTGGTAACTCTCAAAAATTTCCACACCTCCAAACCGGACTAAGGTGTCATTCGACCCAGTCGATAACGGAGAGTCGGGGCAAGTGGCGTCCGCCCGGTCTAGTTAGCCTTACCCGGGTACTGCGGATCTCTGCAACTCGTGGTTACTATGAGCAATAGACAAAATAATTTTAATACCGCAGGCCTTGACTGCGGGAAGTGTCGCAAGACAGTACGAGGACCGTCTCCTTGACGGAGAGCGGCCTACTTCGGTGGTAAAACCAAAACATGCTCCAAAACGGAGTGTGCCAACGACACAAGCACGCCCAGTTGCGGGAGGAAAGAATCGGGCAGCCACACCGAGTCACTCGAATGTGGTCCAAGCCGGCCAAGCGGGACAAGCTAAAAACCCATTATCGCAACTTGGTCAGCCTGGGCCCGGGATGACCCTAACCGTGAGTGTCTGAGCGGGGCCAGAACGAAGTGGTATCTTCGTTACCTTCAGCAGGGCAACCCAAAGTCATCCTCAGCAGTGAGAACCTCTCAGAGCTCGAGGACGCACTACTCGAGGAAATGGTCCTCTCCGATTGGATTCTATAATTAAGTTTGGAGAAATCCACTTCAGGGTGGGCCACCTGATAGTGGACTGCCGCAACGCAACCACTGCTGAGTGGCTGCAATCAGCAGTCCCCAGCCTCAGTAAGTGGAGCGGTGTCTCCCTGGAGGTAAGGATGGGCGACGACTTGCCATCGTCACACAACATCACCATCTTCTGCCCCAGGACAGGGGACAATAAAACAAAGTGGATCATGGAATTGATCAAGAAACAGATTGACTTAGAGACTGAGAACTGGCGTCTCATATCAAGGAAGAATGAGGGTGGTGGCTCGCTCCTCAGCCTTGGCATTGATGACAACTCATGCGCCAAGATTATTTCTAGTGACCACAAGCTGAGCTGCAGGTTTGGAGACATCTCAGTTTGTGGTCTAAAGAAGGCCAAAGCGATCAAATCCAGCATAAGACAGGTCGAGACTCCTCGAAATCCACCAGTCTCCGCGGAGAAGCCCAATAAGCTCTCGGAATCCAGCGAGGATCTGGCGGATGATGAGGATCTTGATGCGACCATCATCGAGATGGGGGATCAGACCCCGTTATCCTCTCAGGAGCTAGGCATGGAACTAGACCTGCTGAGTAAGGAAGAAGCGATACCGGCGGATGGTGATCTGGGTATCTCCAGATCAGCAACGCCGACGATGGAGCCGATCATCTAATGGTCGGGAGTACAGGGATAGCTAAGGTGAACATCCATAGCGCCAAGGCGGCCTCTGCTGTGCTGACAAGGATGTTCACCAAACAACACCTTGGGCTAGCCCTGGTACAGGAACCCTTGTATAACCAGGGAATAAAAGGACTGTACGTGAAGAACGCCAAGGTAATTTGGGATCAACGGGCCTCACTCACCCATCATCATCGGATGTGATGCAAATGCACATCACGTTGTATGGGGCAGCAGCAGACGTAAATCAAAGAGGTGAGTCACTCTTAGAATTTATCTTGATTAACAATCTAGAAATCCTAAATGTCGGCAATGTTCCGACATTTGTTACCAGGGTAAGATCTGAGGTTCTGGGCATTACACTTTCCAGCAGATCAGTGGCTTCGCATATAAGCGACTGGCACGTATCTCCTGAGGAGTCAATGTCAGATCACAGAATTATTCGTTTTAACATAGGGCTAAATCTAGAATGTAGCGAGCGTAGGCGCAATCCCAGGAATACGAACTGGGAGGGGTTCAATGCCTCCTTACTGCGAAATCCAGCTTCTGGGATAACCGGGAAACTCCGTACCACTCTAGAACTGGAGGCCGCCGTAGAAGATATTAACTCGTGTCTTACTAACGCGTTTAGAGAAAACTGCTCCCTTGGCCGAGCCAAGAAGGAAAAAGATGCACCATGGTGGAACGACCAAAAGCAAAAAGAGAAAGGAACTGGGATGCCTACCGGAATAAACTAACCATGTATAACCATGAGATCAGCAAAGCCTCACCTTCTGTGAGGCAATAGTAACCAAATGTGAAGGCGAAAGTCTTCACAGAGCAATCTCCAAAGGAGTGCCAGAATCAAATCAGGCACTACGTACGGAGGATAACTACTCTACTATAGGAAGTAAGGAGAAACTGGATCTACTACTGGCAACTCACTTTCAGGGAAGCACGCTTCAAACTGATGGGAATACCCCGGTAACGGCACAAAATAGCCCGAAGAGATTAAGATGGGCAATTGGTACATTCAAGCCCTACAAATCTCCTGGTCCAGACGGCATTCAGCCAATCCTGCTACAACGAGCGCTAAATCAGCTCGCAGTGCCAATCAGGAAAATACTGATCAGCAGCCTAGCTTTAGGACTCATACCTACTGCCTGGAGTATAGCAAAAGTGGTCTTCATTCCAATAGCTGGAAAGAAAAAAATCACTGATCCGAAGTCGTTCAGACCCATCAGCTTGACATCGTTTTTGCTAAAAAAGTTGGAAAAGCTAGTGGATGTCAGAACTAGAAGCACTCTGCTTGTAGAGCATCCGCTCCAACAGACGCAGCATGCCTACAGGGCGGGCAGATCAACTGATACTGCCCTATATCACCTGAAAAGCCTTATTGAGGATTCACTTACTCATAACCCTCGACTCCAAACTTAGCTTCAAAACGAATGTCGATAACACAATTGATAAGTGCACCAGAGCACTTTTCACGTGTAGGAAAATTGCTGGAAAATCGTGGGGGGGGGGAACCTCACCACGCATAATAAGATGGCCGTACCTCATGGTAGTCAGACCCATACTAACCTATGGAGTAATAGCCTGGGGTGATAGAGCACGCCTTAGCACCACTAAGGTGAAACTTCATGAGCTCCCAAGAATGGCCTGCATATGCATGACAGGAGCAATGCGCACCTGTCCCACTGCAGCCCTAGAAGTACTAATGGAGGTAACGCCGCTTCATATCGTCATTGAAATGAAACGGAAAGCCACCCTAATAAGAATTGAGGGAGCACGAAACGACTGCAACCTTACAAGAAAGGATGCTGAAAGCCTAAAAAGGGATATCCCTTGCTGATGCAACCAAGGGATGAGATGCCAGCTGAGCACAGGTTCGCTCAGAACTTCAGCACTCATCTCAGTAATAAAATCAGTTGGACAACCCTGGGGAAAGTACACCCTATGAAACCAAAAACAATAAAGTGGTATAAAGACGGATCCCTCACCAACGAGGGAAGTGGGCTAGGGGTTGTAGGCCCCAGGTTGAAATACCACGAATCAATGGGCAGATACACCATCATTTTTCAAGCTGAAGTCTGTGCTATTGGACGCTGTGCGGAGTTTAATCTGCAAAGGAACTATCGTGGGAAGGACATTGCTATACTGTCTGATAGTCAAGCAGCCATAAAGGCGCTCAGCAAAGCTAAGATAACATCTAAGCTAGTAAATGAAGTGAGGACAGCCCCAGACAAACTAGGAGCTGTCAACAAACTCACAATAAGGTGGGTCCCGGGTCACAACAACATCTCGGGAAATGAGCTAGCGGACAACCAAGCCAGAAAAGGGGCAGAGAACCATTCTGTGGTGTTGGTTACCACAGAGTACTGGGCTTACTTAAGTCAATATAACCATAAAAGATTCAAGACCTTAATGACACACGGGAAACACCGTGCGCATTTTAACTGCCCTTCTTACGGGGCCGACTTCGCAGTCATTTGCATAAGATTGTCATTGCAGACAGTGAACTCTGTCGCTTCTGCTGCATGGAGGAGGAGAGCTATGCACATATTATATGTGACTGCATGGTGCTTTCCATCAGGAGGAATAGACTCCTGGGTATGTATGTAGTCCCACGGGAAACAATTGCAGCCCTGAACCCCAATAAAATTCTGGCTTTTATACAGTGCATTGGACTTCAGGGAGATCTTTGAGTCATGAAGGGGTAGTACAATAGATCAGTATGGGTGGCAGTACACATAGAAACCACCTTAATAATATATAATAAATTATGTTATGATAAGAATGAAGTTGAAACTGATTTGAATCGGTAGTCAATTTATTACCGATTTAAATCAGTTTCAAGAAAGAAATTCTTTGAAATATTCAGAGAGTTTTGAATCCTTAAGTATTGTCACTTAAGTGGTAGAGTTAAGACAACATACGAGGACGTGTCTATTCTGTCTATTATTGATATTTGAGGCATTCACCTGTAGACTTCTGATCTAAAAAATGATCTTCATCAATGTTATGTTATACCTTTCTGGGCTGGTTAAGTTCCCAGTTGCTTCCCTTTTTAATGGGATTAGCAGTTCAGTTTTTTGTGCTAAGTATCGATTAAAATTATTTCTTACTGAAAAATTATTATAATTCTGTATGTTATTATTATACCCCCTTTTATAATTATTACTCTGACGATAGTAATTATTGTTCGGACGATTCTGATTATGGCCTTAAGGAACTATCTATCTGCAACGACCTTGACGTTAGCCAATGAAGAAGTTGTGATTTCTTCCTTCTTGTTAGCGGATCTAGCGTGGTCTACAATCCAATTCACTGGTGGTATATTCGAGCATACCAAGCATATTCATGAGGACAGCCGCAATACTCTCTGCATTCCCGTTTGGAATTACCAGGGAATAGATTGGCTACGCCAGCATGTCCTCATCGATTCGGCTGTCCCTCTCTGTCCTGTGCTATCAGGAGAGAGACTGAAGGAAATCAAATCGTGATCGCTCAGCGTTACGACCTCATGAAGTTAGTGTAAGCCACTAGCCATCTGCTGATAAAGGTAACGTCAATAAATAACGATTTTGGGGATTTTGACACAAGGCCGGAACCAAGGCTACGGAACGCGATATACAAGAGATAAACAAACACGATACTTAGTTAGTGGAAATGTGACCGCGAAATTTCATAATTTTTCTGGCATATCGGTAGATATTGGTGAATAAAATTTGAGAAAAAAATTTGTTTGGCAAATTGATAGAATTGTACATGGCTGCCAGTTTTTTGGCAGCTACATTTTCAAATATAAACTCAGCCTTAATTTGGGAAACGTTATACATTTTATTTCTTGTGAATTTGCGCTTAGAATAGCAGCGACGACAACGAAGGCTGCGAAAAAGTTCGCGGACAGCTATGCTTACCAATCAAGAAACGCAGAGTGAGCACATTAAAATCGGCTAGTATGCATTGCATAGAAAAAACTTCGGTCTTAAATTATAAGGGCATAGAAATGACATTGATTAGTATTTAGTACCTACGGAAATCGATTTTGCTGTTAAGAAAACATTGGGAGTTGGCTGCTGTCGACAGAATCATCTACTGACAGCAGACACAGCCCCCTGACCGCTCTACAAATGATTCCACATACTGTCCTTAACTCAGCCACTCGAGTTAAGTCGTAGTTCACAGTAGTCAAGTCTCCACAGCTGACCAAAATCGTTTGGTTACTTTGGCTTTGATTAACAGTTAAGTGTGTTGATCTGAAATTGTGGGATGTAGGGGTGAGTTGGGGTGTGGTCTAGGTATGATGTATTATGATGAAGTGGGGATATTGGTTATAGAATTTTCCTTGAACTCTGAATGGTAAATTAAGGGTGCCATCTCTTAAGACGTCGACTTAGATTTGTGGATCCCAGCATCATGAAAGCTAATGGTTTGAGATGTTCGTTTATGTTGCAGTTTTCCTGGTATTGCGCCTACGCTCGCTACATTCTAGATTTAGCCCTATGTTAAAACGAATAATTCTGTGATCTGACATTGACTCCTCAGGAGATACGTGCCAGTCGCTTATATGCGAAGCCACTGATCTGCTGGAAAGTGTAATGTCCAGAACCTCAGATCTTACCCTGGTAACAAATGTCGGAACATTGCCGACACTTAGGATTTCTAGATTGTTAATCAAGATAAATTCTAAGAGTGACTCACCTCTTTGATTTACGTCTGCTGCTGCCCCATACAATGTGATGTGCATTTGCATCACATCCGATGATGATGGGTGAGTGAGGACCGTTGATCCCAAATTACCTTGGCGTTCTTCACGTACAGTCCTTTTATTCCCTGGTTATACCAGGGTTCCCGTACCAGGGCTAGCCCTAGGTGTTGTTTGGTGAACATCCTTGCCAGCACAGCAGAGGCCGCCCTGGCGCTATGGATGTTCACCTGAGCTATCCCTGTACTCCCGACCATTAGATGATCGGCTCCATCGTCGGCGTTGCTGATCTGGAGATACCCAGATCACCATCCGCCGGTATCGCTTCTTCCTTACTCAGCAGGTCTAGTTCTATGCCTAGCTCCTCCATCTCTTAAGACGTCGACTTATATTTGTGGATCCCAGCATCATGACAGCTAATGGTTTGACATGTTCGTTTATGTAGTGCAGGTGTCTCATTCTGGATTTTGAAATTTCTTTTCCCACTAATGACAGGTTAAAATTTCTTTTGCAAGTGGTTTTTCCGAACATAGAAAGGAGCTTTTATTATCTGCCTTAGTAGTGGTTGTTCTTGGCTCTTTACAACCGTTTAATGTTTGTGTATGAAGCTCCCCTTCTTTTACTTCTTCTCTGAAGCAAAAAGTTCATTTGCTTTTTTGGCTTATGAGCTTGACCTTTACATGATGTGTTCTTTTCATGTTAGTTTAGTGTCAAGGGTGAGCTCCAAATTTGTTTTTTATTTTATTATTCGACTTACGGTAAGAAAATTAAAATCTTTTAAAGATACAACCTACCTTCCATAGGTGGCATTTACGATTCATAATCCCTAGTGCCTACGCACTACCACAAAAACCATGTGCTCTCCAGTCCGTGCTCGCTCACGGGGACTGCCAGTCAAGTCTTGACTTCGATGAGCAGCTCCCATGCCTCGCTGGTCACCAACATAGCCGCGAACAAGACACTAGGGCTGTACGGGGCACCTGACAGCGTCTTTATGTGCTCCCTCTACATCGCAACCTCGGAGCAGTGCACTGGTACGTGCTCTGCTGCTTCCTCACAATCGACGCAGAACAGGATGATTCGGTTAGATGGTAGTCCATGAATTTGTGTTGGTATTTTGCCCATACCACAAACCTAGGGATGAGCTGGTAAGACCACCTCCCCCGTAGCGACGTTTGCCATCTGATCTGCCACTCACCCAGCAGCGACGCGGCCAGTCTGGTAGAGCTAGTGCCGCGTCTTCGGATATAGTCCTGAATCCTCTAATGAGCCTGAGGGCCATAGACCGTAGCACCGAGCGAGTTACCGAATCGACCATACAGTGTATACGCAATTCGGTACCACCCGCCAAGCCACGTAGAAGCAGTTCATCGGCCATCGATCTCAATTGATCACTACACTTTGTTGCAACGCCGACTCAGCATTGGACAGGATGTCAATTGCGAAAGTTCGGATGAACAACTGGAACTGCCGCAACATCATTTTCGCGGACACAATTAAGACAACATAAGCATTCTTGTAAACACTTGTAGCTTAAGTTCTTAAGCTCTTCGAGAAATAAAGTAAATTCAGTTCAGTTTGGAACACAGAAGAGAAAAGACCGATTGTCTTAAATGAAAATACCTTACGAAAGTACACCAACCTCAGGAGATACTGGTAACTGGCGCAGTCGATTTAGGGACAGGATACAACCCCAAGGGACACCTGCAACCAGGATGAAAATCATAAAAAGTCTTGTATTGTGAGTAGCCGTGTAGTGATGTGAAAGGTGGTGTACAAAAAAAAGAGAAAAACTAAAACAACGTATAAATAAATAAATAATAATATCGATAAATTAAATGAATTTTCAAATAAGAAAATAAGAATAAATAAAATAAAATATTAATAATCATAATTATTTAATCTATCAGCGATAATATAAACCTTAGAAAATCAAAAATAATGTCAACAAATTTAGCATCAGGCCATACACCCACACATCGCTGGGACCTCGTTGCCACCGAACAACAAGTTCGATGCGGTTCTTTTCGGCCTCCACATCGTGTTCGGTGTGACGTGCAAACAGTGTCGGGGCAAACGGGTGATACATAACCAACGACATGGCTATGTGACAGCCGCTGGTTGTATCGATGCGCTGGACGCGAATCGGTTCGTCGTTGAACAGGTCACTGAAGCAAGCCAAGCAGACGCTTCGGCACGCTGGACGCAACACGAACTTGTTCGAACGGGTCACTGAGGCGTATGATACAATGGCGGTCCGACAGTTGCACCAACATAATACAATGGGTAGAAAAAAAAATAAGGCGCTGGAAGCGAATCGGTTTGTCGTTGAGCAGGTCACTGAAGCAAGCCAAGCAGACGCTTCGGCACGCTGGACGCAACACGAACTTGTTCGAACGGGTCACTGAGGCGTAGAACAAAATTCAGAAAAGAAGAAAAAAAATAAAAGATGCAATATGTCCAACGTTGCCACATTTGAAACACGTAACTTTAGATCTGCCGCTGCTATCGCCTGGTCTCGTCTCGTTTCTCTCGTTCCTTTCTTCTTCTTCTCTTTCGACACTCTATTCCCTTGTGTCCGAGTTTACCACAACTATGGCATCTAATCGGTGTTTGCATTTTGTGCCTCTTCTTTTCGGGACCTTGCTCTATTCCAGCGAATTCGGCATTTCTGACGAACGAGTGGGCTCTGAGTTGTTGTTGTAGCTCCGCTCGTGTCTTTACGTTCGTTGTGAAAACCAAATGCTGAAGTCTGGGGTTAATTTGCGATGTATGTGCCAAGACCAATGATACCGCAATCTCTTCGTGCGTCATTTCCTTCCACTTGGTCAGTAAAGTTGTAACCAAACGGCTGGAGTACACCGAATGCCTATTTATTTTGATTTGGGCGTCCATTCAGCATGTTCAGCAACACGGCAGCCGTTGTCTCGTTGCCTTCATAGCGTTCCAAGAACAATTCCTTGAACTGCAGCCAGCTCATTCCAGTAAACAAATTTGGGAATGCCACTGCGATGCACTGCCGAGAAGTGATTTGCTTAGCATCATCACCAAATATGCGCCTTCTTGATGATGTTCACACAGAATCATATTAGCCGTTTGGCACCATGCAGCTGCGTCGACGTCAGCAGCTTCGGGGTTGAATGTCGGTAGAGTCGCGGAAATAGCAGATGCGCCAGGCACCGACGCTTTTAATTATTCAGCTACCACTTTATTTTCTTTAGTTCCTTTCGACTATCGCGCGTAAACTTTGTACCGAATTGTTTTGTAGGTGTGGTGATCCCTTTTCTGATGTCGGAGCACAATTATTACTTTCCATTTCACACAGCGAGTTTCGAAGGCACCGAAGGTCTACACTCAATTAATTTGTGTCACTCACTTCTTCTCCGTGCTAACCTTCGAACCACACTCGGCGACAGCGACCACACGCTGCCGCCGCGCTGAAACGGGAGATGCTAAAGGTACAAAAATACATCCGACCAATAGCAACGCAGTATGCAATAATGCAATATGATAAAATACCAATGATTTCCCAAAATGCTGAAATACTATTCTTGTGAAATATTCTAGCACATACACTAGCTTACAAAAGTATGCGCCGACACGGCCATCCTGACCTTTACACGTCCTCGTGAAATATTACCAAAATGATTCGTTCTCTATAATTTTATTGTAAAACTATTTTTACATCATTTTAAAAAAATATTAGCAAATTAACAAATCAAATTTTCAAATTTAAAATTCCAATACAAACTTTTTTTCTATAACATAATTCAATTTCTTCATATTCATATCTAATGCGCAACACGCCATGATCAAGACATTTGCCTTGCACTTGTGCTTACATTATAATAACAAATTTCATTATTAGCCCTTCAAGCACCCATACTGTCTCTTTCAACAGCTTCAATCATTTCGCTACTGTCTCTTTCAACAGCTTCAATCATTTCGCTACTGTCTCTTTCAACAGCTTCAATCATTTCGGTATCTGGATCAGGAGATTTGTAGGGCTGGAATGTACCAATTGCCCATCTTAATCTCTTCGTTGTTACTATTGATTTTGCTTTGGCCCAATCAGTAGCACACGGTCTACTTTGTGCCTTTACCGGGGTATTCCCATCTGTTTGAAGCTTGCTTCCCTGAAAGTGATTTGCCAGTAGTAGCTCCAGTTTCTCCTTACTTCCTATAGTATAGAAGTTATCCTCCGTACGTAGTGCCTGATTTGATTCTGGCACTCCTTTGGAGATTGCTCTGTGAAGTCTTGCGCCTTCAAATGTGGTTACTATTGCCTCACAGAAGGTTCTATAGTTCCTTCGTTTGGCTTTCCTGATCTCGTGGTTATACATAGTCAGTTTATTCCGGTAGGCATCCCAGTTCCCTTCTCTTTTTGCTTTGTTAAAGAGACGCCTGGTCGCTTTCCGTAACTTCTCCAATTGGTCGTTCCACCATGTAGCATCTTTTTCCCTCTTGGCTCGACCAAGGGAGCAGTTTTCTCTTCCCGCAGTCAAGGCCTGCGGTATTAAAATTATTTGGTCTATTGCTCATAGTAACCACGAGTTGCAGAGATCCGCAGTACCCGGGTAAGGCTAGGCCAGGCGGACGCCACTTTCCCGGACTCTCCGTTATCGACTGGGCTAGTTATTACTTGGGCCCCCAGCCTGGGAGACTTTCGGCACGGGTCGAATGACACCTTAGTCCGGTCCGGAGGTGTCGAAATTTTTGAGAGTTACCAGCTCCAGCCCAAATACGATTAGCCAGCACTCTTAGCAGAGACATGATTTAACTAAGAGCCTGTTTCCAGCCGCCCTCGCGTGTAGAGTATAGTTGCAATTCCAGTAGTGTGCCACAATTACGGCGCGTATCACCGTTGGTGGCGCGTTGATTTGTGATACCTACTGGCGTGGCGGCCATCATAACATAATTATATCATTTCAATTTTCGTAACATAATTTAAATTTAATAAATCATACCTTTTTCTTTAACAAATTTTTTTAAAATCTTTTTAAACCGAACAAATATGTGTAGTTACTTTTACACATAATTAACTTATCATTTGTGTAGTTCCTTTAAAACATAATTAACTTATCATTTGTGTTTACTTTAATACATAAATAACTAATTATTTGTGTAGTTCCTTTAACACATAATTTAACTTATCATTTGTGTACTTCCTTTTACACATACGACCCCAGCCGTAACAAGTCTCTTTTGCTATGGTGCGTATTTCAGTTTCTCTATTGGGCAACAGACACAGCTTCTTTTGAGCTGTCTCTATCTTTACATAACATACATAATGTCACTAGTAGGGGATCATACCTGAAAGGAACGCGCTCGGGGCTACAGCCCATGGCTCATAGGCTCCTTAGAGGATTCAGGAGTATATCCGAAGACGCGGCACTAGCTCCGGATGGCTTGCCGCCAAACTATCTGGCCAATGCAAAAGCGTGGACTACATCATAACCCAGTTTTTCACGGATCAAGGCTGCTTTCGTGCACTGCTCCAGGATTGCTGTGGAGAGGGAGCAGATAAAGACGCTGGTCAGTCCTAGGGGCTTGATAGCGGCTATATTGACGAACAGCGCGGCATGAGAGACATAGTTTAATCATTGACATGATGATACGAGTCCGATCCGACGAGATGGCGAATAGAGTGGGTGGCTAAGTCCAAACAGGTGTCTTGTGTGGTGGCGGGTGAAGAATACTACCCTAACCACCCTAAAGGGTGGAAGGAGGAGCCACCATGGCTGTTCAAGTTACGGGGTTTGGACTGTCACCCGCTCTCCGCTCCCTCTTACGCTCTCCCGCTCTTCACCACAGAGTCTCCGAGGAGTCTCCGCTGCGCTTGGGAGAGCCCAACTCATTAGAATAAGCTTTAGTGTAAAAACTAACCACGCACAATAAAGATACGCCCGGTCGCGCACGCCCATTTACAAAAGTCAAGTTTTTTCTCCGAGTATTCTATTTTCAGCAAACTAGGAATTTTCCAGGACCAGCAACCCCCAGCATTCCAACAATGGCCAACATTTAAGAAAGGAATTGCGATCTGGCTCCAAATCCTCTTCATCGAAGTCATTTTATTTAACGATATCTATCGATATTCCAGAAATATGATGAAATTTCGCTATCGCATTTCCACTAACTAAGTAACGCGTTTATCTGTCGTATAGCGCGTTCCGTAGCCTTGGTACGCCCATAGACTCTTATAGACTGGAACATACAGCGAGCATGATTACGGTCCATTTTTCATCCCAATTCCTCTGTGTTCTGCAAACTGTGCTATCATAGTCACCACTTTGCGGGGTGAATGGTGCCGTAAACTGCTGCTTGATTCCCATATCTTCTTGAACGCCCGGCTGATAAACTGCTCGACTCCAACCCTCGTGACTATGTGTTCCCCGAATGCTTCCTGGGTATCAATCCCGTGTATTAAAAAAATCATTATCCCTGCCGCCTGCCGATTTGTAACGTCTCTGATGTTGAGACCACCACGTCTGGTAGTGGCTGTCTTGATAGTGCATCGGCCACCATGATCATGATCATGGTGATATAATCAGTTAGACTTCATTTCTTCTAGATGGGTTTTATTGGTTCGATACATTTATTTAAACTGTTATGACGACTCTTGTTTAAAGCGCGTTATACTAGATGGACCTATGATAAGAGGCTTTAGCTATTTAATGCGCCTTGACACAGGAGTCAATATCTCAATATACCAAACTTATTGCGCAGCAGCGTTTTGCAAGCGCAGTGGTCAAACTATGTTAATAATGTGACAGACACGTACAGTGGTCAAAAACCACACGTCCTCGTGTGTTGATTTAACTCTACCTCATAAGTGAAAAAACTTCAGGATTCAAAGACTCTCTGAATATTTCAAAGAATTTTTTTCATTCAATTTATTACCGATTCAAATCAGTTTCAACTTCATTCTTATCATAACATAATTAAATCATTTCAATTTTCGTAACACAATTTAAATTTAATACATCATACCATTCGTGTAATTCCCTTAACACTTTTTTTTTAATCTTGTTAAACCAAACAAATTTGTGTAGTTCCTTTTTATCTTATCAATAAATATAAAATATGAGTTGTTGGCGGCGCGAGTTCCGTATTATTTTTATCGTTAATATTTTGTTAGATACACCGCCCCACTTTGGCCGGCAATTAAAATTAATTTTTATTTTAATAAAATCTTATATTTATTCGGTGATAAACTTTTTCACTTATACTTTTACAAGACAATCGTTTTCTGCTTATCCTTAATTTGAAAACGTTTTTGCGTGCCCGACCTACAAACAAGCCTAAAAGAAGCTAAGAACCACCATAATGCACGCCCACGTCATCCAGCTCAATGTTAATCATTGTGCAGCAGCTCTGAGCAGTCTGGCTCAGACAGCGGCAGAGCGCAATGTAAACATCAGCCTCAAAAGATATTGTGTTTCGGAAGGTGTTCCCCAAGGATCTCTACTTGGACAAATCCTGTGGAACATCAAGTACGATGGGATCTTGGGTATTAACAGGCCCATGGGAGTAGAGCTGTACTCCTTTGCTGACGAGTGGTAATCACAGCAGTCGCAAAACAATTGCAGAGTTGCAAGATAAATGTAACACCACAATTGGCGCAGCCATCCACTGGCTCGAGAAAGTCGGGGTAGCTATAGTGGCTCACAAGACCGGGGCAGTTCTACTAAGCAGCACGAAAAAGGTTTACACTATGCTGATCTCTGTCAATGGGACCCAGGTGACCTCACAAGAGCCCCTAAAGTGCCTAGGTGTTATGATAAAACACAGACCATCGTTTAAGGCCCACGCGACTTACGCCAACAAGTCATTATCTAGACTCATGTCCAACGTCGGTGGACCAAGATATGCGGCCAGGAATCTGCTGGTGGCGGTAGAAAAGGTTTCGCTGCTATATGCTACCTACCTGCTACCTATCTGGAGAAATGCCACTAGAAGGGGTTTATACCTTAAAAGAGCGGGCTAATTACCGAATCGGCCATACAGTGTATACGCAATTCGGAACCACCCGCCAAGCCACCTAGAAGCAGTTCATCGCTTGGCGATCTCATTTGATCACTACACTTTGTCAATTGCGACAGTTCGGATGAACAACTGGAACTGCCGCTACATCATTTTCGCGGACACAATTAAGACAACATAAGCATTCTTGTAAACACTTGTAGCTTAAGCTATTAAGATTTTCGAGAAATAAAGTAAATTCAGTTCAGTTTGGAACATAGAAAAGAAAAGGCCGATTGTCTTAAATGAAAATACATTACGAAAGTACACCAACCTCAGAAGATACTGGTAACTGGCGCAGTCGATTTACGGACAGGATACAACCCCAAAGGACACCTGCAACCAGGATGATCATAATAAGTCTTGTATTGTGAGTAGCTGTGTAGTGATGTGAAAGGTGGTGTAAAAAAAAAAGAGAAAAACAAACAACAACGTATAAATAAAAAAATAATATTAACAAATTAAATTAATTTTCAAATAAGAAAATAAGAATAAATAAAATAAAATATTAATAATCATAATTATTTAAACTATCAGCTATAATATAAACATTAGAAAATCAATAATAATTTCAACAAACTTTGCATCAGGCCATACGCCCACAAATCGCTGGTAGCTCGTTGTCACCGAACCACAAGTTCGATGCTGTTCTTTTCGGCCTCCACATCGTGTTCGGTGTGACGTGCAAACAGGGTCGGGGAAAACTGGTGATACATAACCAACGACATGGCTATGTGACAGCCGCTGGTTGTATCGATGCGTTGGACGCGAATCGGTTCGTCGTTGAACAGGTCACTGAAGCAAGCCAAGCAGACGCTTCGGCACGCTGGACGCAACACGAACTTGTTCGAACGGGTCACTGAGGCGTATGATACAACGGCGGTCCGACAGTTGCACCAACATAATACAATGGGTAGAAAAAAAAATAAGGCGCTGGACGCGAATCGGTTCGTCTTTGAGCAGGTCACTGAAGCAAGCCAAGCAGACGCTTCGGCACGCTGGACGCAACACGAACTTGTTCGAACGGGTCACTGAGGCATAGAACAAAATTCAGAAAAAGACAAAAAATAAAAGATGCAATATGTCCAACGTTGCCACATTTGAAACACATAACTTTAGATCTGCCGCTGCTATCGTCTGGTCTCGTCTCGTTTCTCTCGTTCCTTTCTTCTTCTTCTCTTTCGGCACTCCATTGCCTTGTGTCCGAGTTTACCACAACTATGGCATCTAATCGGTGTTTGCATTTTGTGCCTCTTCTTTTCGGGACCTTGCTCTATTCCAGCGAATTCGGCATTTCTGACGAACGAGTGGGCTCTGAGTTGTTGTTGTAGCTCCGCTCGGTTCTTTACGTTCGTTGTGAAAACCAAATGCTGAAGTCTGGGGTCGATTTGCGATGTATGTGCTAAGACCAATGATACCGCAATCTCTTCGTGCGTCATTTCCATCCACTTGGTCAGTAAAGTTGTAAACAAACGGCTGGAGTACACCGAATATGCCTATTCATTTTGATTTGGGCGTCCATTCAGCATGTTCAGCAACACGGCAGCCGTTGTCTCGTTGCCTTCATAGCGTTCCAAGAACAATTCCTTGAACTGCAGCTAGCTCATTCCAGGAAAAAAATTTGCGAAAGCCACTGCGATGCACTGCAGAGAAGTGATTTGCTGAGCATCATCAGCAGCTTCGGGGTTAAATGTCGGTAGAGTCGCGGAAACAGCAGATGCGCCAGGCACCGACGCTTTTAATAATTCAGCTACCACTTTATTTTCTTTAGTTCCTTTCGACTATCGCGCGTAAACTTTGTACCGAATTGTTTTGTAGGTGTGGTGATCCCACTTCTGATGTCAGAGCACAATTATTACTTTCCATTTCACACAGCGAGTTTCGAAGGCACCGAAGGGGTACACTCAATTAATTTGTGTCACTCACTTCTTCTCCGGGCTAACCTTCGAACCACACTCGGCGACAGCGACCACACGCTGCCGTCGCGCTGAAACGGGAGATGCTAAAGGTACAAAAATACATCCGACCAATAGCAACGCAGTATGCAATAATGCAATATGATGAAATACCAATGATTTCCCAAAATGATGAAATTACTATTCTTGTGAAAGAAGCCAGCCTGACCTTTACACGTCCTCGTGAAATATTACCAAAATGACTCGTTCTCTATAATTTTAATGTAAAACTATTTTTACATCATTTTAAAAAAATATTAGCAAATTAACAAATCAAATTTTCAAATTTAAATTTCCAATACAAACTTTTTTTCTTTAACATAATAGCCCTTCATTTCGCTATCTGGATCAGGAGATTTGTAGGGCTGGAATGTACCAATTGCCCATCTTAATCTCTCCGTTGTTACTATTGATTTTGCTTTGGCCCAATCAGTAGCACACGGTCTACTTTGTGCCGTTACCTGGATTCCGCAGTAAGGAGGCATTGAACCCTTCCCAGTTCGTATTCCTGGGATTGCGCCTACGCTCGCTACATTCTAGATTTAGCCCTATGTTAAAACGAATAATTCTGTGATCTGACATTGACTCATCAGGAGATACGTGCCAGTCGCTTATATGCGAAGCCACTGATCTGCTGGAAAGTGAAATGTCCAGAACCTCAGATCTTACCCTGGTAACAAATGTCGGAACATTGCCGACATTTAGGATTTCTAGATTGTTAATCAAGATAAATTCTAAGAGTGACTCACCTCTTTGATTTACGTCTGCTGCTGCCCCATACAACGTGATGTGCATTTGCATCACATCCGATGATGATGGGTGAGTGAGGCCCGTTGATCCCAAATTACCTTGGCGTTCTTTACGTACAGTCCTTTTATTCCCTGGTTATACCAGGGTTCCTGTACCAGGGCTAGACCAAGGTGTTCTTTGGTGAACATCCTTGTCAGCACAGCAGAGGCCGCCTTGGCGCTATGGATGTTCACCTGAGCTATCCCTGTACTCCCGACCATTAGATGATCGGCTCCATCGTCGGCGTTGCTGATCTGCAGATTCCCAGATCACCATCCGCCGGTATCGCTTTTTCCTTACTCAGCAGGTCTAGTTCCATGCCTAGCACCTGAGAGGATAACGGGGTCTGATCCCCCATCTCGATGATGGTCGTATCAAGATCCTCATCATCCGCCAGATCCTCGCTGGATTCCGAGAGCTTATTGGGCTTCACCGCGGAGTCTGGTGGATTTCGAGGAGTCTCGACCTGTCTTGTGCCGGATTTGATCGCTCTGGCCTTCTTTAGACCAAAAACTGAGATGTCTCCAAACCTGAAGCTCAGCTTGTGGTCACTAGATATAATCTTGGCGCATGAGTTGTCATAAATGCCAAGGCTGAGGAGCGAGCCACCACCCTCATTCTTCCTTGATATGAGACGCCAGTTCTCAGTGTCCAAGTCATTCTGTTTCTTGATCAATTCCATGATCCACCTTGTTGTTTTGTACCCTGTCCTGGGGCAGAAGATGGTGATGTTGTGTGACGATGGCAAGTCGTCGCCCATCCTTACCTCCAGGGAGACACCGCTCCACTTACTGATTGCAGCCACTCAGCAGTGGTTGCGCTGCGGCAGTCCACTATCAGGTGGCCCACCCTGATGTGGATTCCTCCAAACTTGATTAGAGAATCCCAAACGGAGAGGACCATTTCCTCGAGTAGTGAGTCCTCGAGCTGTGAGAGGTTCTCACTGCTGAGGATGACTTTGGGGTATTCCTCTGGTACGACCGCGACCTTAATAGCCCCAGTTACGGCCGCATATGATGGCTTGCGTACCTTAGTTGCCTTTGCAGCCCTTGAGGTACTTGGGCCATCGAAGGGAGCAGTCAGTGGCCTGCTCCTCTCCACCTTCTGCCTCTTAGGCGTATCCGTCGGAGGCGTCAAGGTTTAGTTTGCCCGCTTCGAAGCAGAGTTGGGCCTTTGCTCTAGCGGCTGCGGTGTCTTATCCAGAGACAAAGCTTCTGCGGGTGACTTGCACTGCTGAAGGTAACGAAGATACCACTTCGTTCTGGACCCGCTCAGACCCTCACGGTTAGGGTCATCCCGGGCCCAGGCTGACCAAGTTGCGATAATGGGTTTTTAGCCCGTCCCGCTTGTCCGGCTTGGACCACATTCGAGTGACTCGGTGTGGCTGCCCGATTCTTCCCTCCCGCAACTGGGCGTGCTTGTGCCGTTGGCACACTCCGTTTAGGAGAATTTTTTGGTTTTACCACCGAAGTAGGCCGCTCTCCGTCAAGGAGACGGTCCTCGTACTGTCTTGCGATACTTCCCGCAGTCAAGGCCTGCGGTATTAAAATTATTTGGTCTATTGCTCATAGTAACCACGAGTTGCAGAGATCCGCAGTACCCGGGTAAGGCTAGACCGGGCGGACGCCACTTGCCCGGACTCTCCGTTATCGACTGGGCTAGTTATTACACGGGCCCCCAGCCTGGCAGACTTTCGGCACGGATCGAATGACACCTTAGTCCGGTCCGGAGGTGTGAAAATTTTTAGCATAGACATGATCTAACTAAGAGCCTGTTTCCAGCCGCTCTCGCGTGGAGAGTGTAGTTGCACTTCCAGTAGTGTGTCACAATTACGGCGCGTACCACCGTTGGTGGCGCATTGATCCCCTTGTGATACCTACTGGCGTGGCGGCCATCATAACATAATTATATCATTTCAATTTTCGTAACATAATTTAAATTTAATAAATCATACCTTTCGTGTAATTCCTTTAACAAATTTTTTTAAAATCTTTTTAAACCGAACAAATTTGTGTAGTTACTGTTACACATAATTAACTTATCATTTGTGTAGTTCCTTTAACACATAATTAACTTATCATTTGTGTAGTTACTTTAACACATAAATAACTAATTATTTGTGTAGTTCCTTTAACACGTAATTTAACTTATCATTTGTGTACTTCCTTTTACACATACGACCCCAGCCATAACAAGTCTCTTCTGCTAAGGTGCGTTTTTCAGTTTCTGTATTGGGCAACAGACACAGCTTCTATTGAGCTGTCTCTATCTTTACATAACATACATCGAGTATCTGATTGGACAAAGATATCCGGCGAGGGAACTGCTTGTGACGGTAACAAGGGCTTCGCTGCTATATGCTGCACCAATCTGGAGCAATGTCACTAGTAGGGGATCATACCTGAAAGGAGCGCGCTCGGGGCTACAGCCCATGGCTCATAGGCTCATTAGAGGATTCAGGAGTATATCCGAAGACGCGGCACTAGCTCCGGATGGCTTGCCGCCAAACTATTTGGCCAATGCAAAAGCGTGGACTACATCATAACCCAGCTTTTCATGGATCAAGGCTGCTTTCGTGCACTGCTCCAGGATTGCTGTGGAGAGGGAGCAGATAAAGACGCTGTTCAGTCCTAGGGGCTTGATAGCGGCTATGTTGACGACCAGCGCGGCATGAGAGACATAGTTTAATCATTGATATGATGAAACGAGTCCGATCCGACGAGATGGTCAATAGAGTGGGTGGCTAAGTCCAAACAGCGTAGTACCTCAGCGTAGCCGGCTTGTCGTAAAATGCCACCCTAAAGGGTGGAAGGAGGAGCCACCATGGCCAACATTTAAGAAAGGAATTGCGATCTGGCTCCAAATCCTCTTCATCGAAGTCATTTTATTTACCAATATCTATCGATATTCCAGAAATATGATGAAATTTCGCTATCGCATTTCCACTAACTAAGTAACGCGTTTATCTGTCGTATAGCGCGTTCCGTAGCCTTGGTACGCTGTACTGCAAAAATCGCCAGTGAGTAACCCATAGACTCTTATAGACTGCAAAATACAGCGAGCATGATTACGGTCCATTTTTCATCCCAATTCCTCTGTGTTCTGCAAACTGTGCTATCATAGTCACCACTTTGCGGGGTGAATGGTGCCGTAAACTGCTGCTTGATTCCCATATCTTCTTGAACGCCCGGCTGATAAACTGCTCGACTCCAACCCTCGTGACTATGTGTTCCCCGAATGCTTCCTGGGTATCAATCCCGTGTATTAAAAAAATCATTATCCCTGCCGCCTGCCGATTTGTAACGTCTCTGATGTTGAGACCACCACGTCTGGTAGTGGCTGTCTTGATAGTGCATCGGCCACCATGATCATGATCATGGTGATATAATCAGTTAGACTGCATTTCTTCTAGATGGGTTTTATTGGTTCGATACATTTATTTAAAGTCTTATGACGACTCTTGTTTAAAGCGCGTTATACTAGATGGACCTAAGAGGTTTTAGCTATTTAATGTGCCTTGACACAGGAGTTAATATCTCAATATACCAAACTTATTGCGCAGCAGCGTCTTGCAAGCGCAGTGGTCAAACTATGTTAATATTGTGACAGACACGTACAGTGGTCAAAAACCACACGTCCTCGTGTGTTGATTTAACTCTACCTCATAAGTGAAAAAACTTCAGGATTCAAAGACTCTCTGAATATTTCAAAGAATTTTTTTCATTCAATTTATTACCGATTCAAATCAGTTTCAACTTCATTCTTATCATAACATAATTAAATCATTTCAATTTTCGTAACATAATTTAAATTTAATACATCATACCATTCGTGTAATTTCTTTAACACTTTTTTTTTAATCTTGTTAAACCAAACAAATTTGTGTAGTTCCTTTTTATCTTATCAATAAATATAAAATATGAGTTGTTGGCGGCGCGAGTTCCGTATTATTTTTATCGTTAATATTTTGTTAGATACACCGCCCCCCTTTGGCCGGCAATTAAAATTAATTTTTATTTTAATAAAATGTTATATTTATTCGGTGATAAACTTTTTCACTTATACTTTTACAAGACAATCGTTTTTTGCTTATCCTTAATTTGAAAACGTTTTTGCGTGCCCGACCTACAAACAAGCCTAAAAGAAGCTAAGAACCACCATAATGCACGCCCACGTCATCCAGCTCAATGTTAATCATTGTGCAGCAGCTCAGAGCAGTCTGGCTCAGACAGCGGCAGAGCGCAATGTAAACATCAGCCTCAAAAGATATTGTGTTTCGGAAGGTGTTCCCCAAGGATCTCTACTTGGACAAATCCTGTGGAACATCAAGTACGATGGGATCTTGGGTATTAACAGGCCCATGGGAGTAGAGCTGTACTCCTTTGCTGACGAGTGGTAATCACAGCAGTCGCAAAACAATTGCAGAGTTGCAAGATAAATGTAACACCACAATTGGCGCAGCCATCCACTGGCTCGAGAAAGTCGGGGTAGCTATAGTGGCTCACAAGACCGGGGCAGTTCTACTAAGCAGCACGAAAAAGGTTTACACTATGCTGATCTCTGTCAATGGGACCCAGGTGACCTCACAAGAGCCCCTAAAGTGCCTAGGTGTTATGATAAAACACAGACCATCGTTTAAGGCCCACGCGACTTACGCCAACAAGTTATTATCTAGACTCACGTCCAACGTCGGCGGACCAAGATATGCGGCCAGGAATCTGCTGGTGGCGGTAGCAAAGGTTTCGCTGCTATATGCTGCACCTATGTGGAGCAATGCCACTAGAAGGGGTTTATACCTTAAAAGAGCGGGCTAATTACCGAATCGGCCATACAGTGTATACGCAATTCGGAACCACCCCCCAAGCCACCTAGAAGCAGTTCATCGCTTGGCGATCTTATTTGATCACTACACTTTGTTGCAATGCCGACTCAGCATTGGACAGGATGTCAATTGCGACAGATCGGATGAACAACTGGAACTGCCGCTACATTATTTTCGCGGACACAATTAAGACAACACAAGCATTCTTGTAAACACTTGTAGCTTAAGCTCTTAAGCTCTTCGAGAAATAAAGTAAATTCAGTTCAGTTTGGAACACAGAAAAGAAAAGGCCGATTGTCTTAAATGAAAATACCTTACGAAAGTACACCAACCTCAGGAGATACTGGTAAGTGGCGCAGTCGATTTACGGACAGGATACAACCCCAAAGGACACCTGCAACCAGGATGAAAATCATAATAAGTCTTGTATTGTGAGTAGCTGTGTAGTGATGTGAAAGGTGGTGTACAAAAAACAAGATAAAAAAAAACAACAACGTATAAATAAAAAAAGAATATCAACAAATTAAATGAATTTTCAAATAAGAATAAATAAAATAAAATATTAATAATAATAATTATTTAAACTATCAGCGATAATATAAACCTTAGAAAATCAAATATAATGTCAACAAACTTTGCATCAGGCCATACGCCCACACATCGCTGGTAGCTCGTTGTCACCGAACAACAAGTTCGATGCGGTTCTTTTCGGCCTCCACATCGTGTTCGGTGTGACGTGCAAACAGTGTCGGGGCAAACGGGTGATACATAACCAACGACATGGCTATGTGACAGCCACTGGTTGTATCGATGCGCTGAACGCGAATCGGTTCGTCGTTGAGCAGGTCACTGAAGCAAGCCAAGCAGACGATTCGGCACGCTGGACGCAACACGAACTTGTTCGAACGGGTCACTGAGGCGTAGAAAAAAATTAAGAAAAGAAGAAAAAATAAAAGATGTCCAACGTTGCCACATTTGAAACACGTAACTTTAGATCTGCCGCTGGTTTCTCTCGTTCCTTTCTTCTTCTTCTCTTTCGGCACTCCATTGCCTTGTGTCCGAGTTTACCACAACTATGGCATATAATCGGTGTTTGCATTTTGTGCCTCTTCTTTTCGGAACCTTGCTCTATTCCAGCGAATTCGGCATTTCTGACGAACGAGTGGGCTCTGAGTTGTTGTTGTAGCTCCGCTCGTGTCTTTACGTCCGTTGTGAAAACCAAATGCTGAAGTCTGGGGTCGATTTGCGATGTATGTGCTAAGACCAATGATACCGCAATCTCTTCGTGCGTCATTTCCTTCCACTTGGTCAGTAAAGTTGTAACCAAACGGCTGGAGTACACCGAATGCCTATTCATGTTGATTTGGGCGTCCATTCAGCATGTTCATCAACACGGCAGCCGTTGTCTCGTTGCCTTCATAGCGTTCCAAGAACAATTCCTTGAACTGCAGCCAGCTCATTCCAGTAAACAAATTTGCGAATGCCACTGCGATGCACTGCCGAGAAGTGATTTGCTGAGCATCATCACAAAATATGCGCCTTCTTGATGATGTTCACACAAAATCATATTAGCCGTTTTGCACCATGCAGCTGCGTCGACGTCAGCAGCTTCGGGGTTGAATGTCGGTAGAGTCGCGGAAACAGCAGATGCGCCAGGCACCGACGCTTTTAATAATTCAGCTACCACTTTATTTTCTTTAGTTCCTTTCGACTATCATCGCGCTGAAACGGGAG
Source organism: Drosophila mauritiana (assembly GCF_004382145.1). Classification (NCBI taxonomy): domain Eukaryota; kingdom Metazoa; phylum Arthropoda; class Insecta; order Diptera; family Drosophilidae; genus Drosophila; species Drosophila mauritiana. Next base: position 88,734 of record NC_046670.1, read on the forward strand.
ATGCTAAAGGTACAAAAATACATCCGACCAATAGCAACGCAGTATGCAATAATGCAATATGATGAAATACCAATGATTTCCCAAAATGATGAAATTACTATTCTTGTGAAATATTCTAGCACATACACTAGCTTACAAAAGTATGCGCCGGCACGGACAGCCTGACCTTTACACGTCCTCGTGAAATATTACCAAAATGATTCGTTCTCTATAATTTTAATGTAAAACTATTTTTACATCATTTTAAAAAAATATTAGCAAATTAACAAATCAAATTTTCAAATTTAAATTTCCAATACAAACTTTTTTTCTTTAACATAATAGCCCTTCAGCACCCATACTGTCTCTTTCAACAGCTTCAATAATTTCGCTACTGTGTCTTTCCACAGCTTCAATCATTTCGCTACTGTCTCTTTCAACAGCTTCAATCATTTCGCTACTGTCTCTTTCAACAGCTTCAATCATTTCGCTATCTGGATCAGGAGATTTGTAGGGCTGGAATGTACCAATTGCCCATCTTAATCTCTGGCCCAATCAGTAGCACACGGTCTACTTTGTGCCGTTACCGGGGTATTCCCATCCGTTTGAAGCGTGCTCCCCTGAAAGTGAGTTGCCAGTAGTAGCTCCAGTTTCTCCTTACTTCCTATAGTAGAGTAGTTATCCTCCGTACGTAGTGCCTGATTTGATTCTGGCACTCCTTTGGAGATTGCTCTGTGAAGTCTTGCGCTTTCACATGTGGTTACTATTGCCTCACAGAAGGTTCTATAGTTCCTTCGTTTGGCTTTCCTGATCTCGTGGTTATACATAGTCAGTTTATTCCGGTAGGCATCCCAGTTCCCTTCTCTTTTTGATTTGTTAAAGAGACGCCTGGTCGCTTTCCGTAACTTCTCCAATTTGTCGTTCCACCATGTAGTATCTTTTTCCCTCTTGGCTCGACCAAGGGAGCAGTTTTCTCTAAACGCGTTAGTAAGACACGAGTTAATATCTTCTACGGCGGCCTCCAGTTCTAGAGTAGTACGGAGTTTCCCGGTTACCCTAGTAGCTGGATTTCGCAGTAAGGAGGAATTGAACCCCCATCGTCGGCGTTACTGATCTGGAGATACCCAGATCACCATCCGTCGGTATCGCTTCTTCCTTACTCAGCAGGTCTAGTTCCATGCCTAGCTCCTGAGAGGATAACGGGGTCTGATCCCCCATCTCGATGATGGTCGCATCAAGATCCTCATCATCCGCCAGATCCTCGCTGGATTCCGAGAGCTTATTGGGCTTCACCGCGGAGTCTGGTGGATTTCGAGGAGTCTCGACCTGTCTTGTGCCGGATTTGATCGCTCTGGCCTTCTTTAGACCAAAAACTGAGATGTCTCCAAACCTGAAGCTCAGCTTGTGGTCACTAGATATAATCTTGGCGCATGAGTTGTCATAAATGCCAAGGCTGAGGAGCGAGCCACCACCCTCATTCTTCCTTGATATGAGACGCCAGTTCTCAGTGTCCAAGTCATTCTGTTTCTTGATCAATTCCATGATCCACCTTGTTGTTTTGTACCCTGTCCTGGGGCAGAAGATGGTGATGTTGTGTGACGATGGCAAGTCGTCGCCCATCCTTACCTCCAGGGAGACACCGCTCCACTTACTGAGGCTGGGGTCTGCTGATTGCAACCACTCAGCAGTGGTTGCGCTGCGGCAGTCCACTATCAGGTGGCCCACCCTGAAGTGGATTCCTCCAAACTTGATTAGAGAATCCCAAACGGAGAGGACCATTTCCTCGAGTAGTGAGTCCTCGAGCTGTGAGAGGTTCTCACTTCTGAGGATGACTTTGGGGTATTCCTCTGGTATGACCGCAACCTTAATAGCCCCAGTTACGGCCGCATATGATGGCTTGCGTACCTTAGTTGCCTTTGCAGCCCTTGAGGTACTTCGGCCATTGAAGGGAGCAGTCAGTGGCCTGCTCCTCTCCACCTTCTGCCTCTTAGGCGTATCCGTCGGAGGCGTCAAGGTTTTGTTTGCCCGCTTCGAAGCAGAGTTGGGCCTTTGCTCTAGCGGCTGCGGTGTCTTATCCAGAGACAAAGCTTCTGCGGGTGACTTGCACTGCTGAAGGTAACGAAGATACCACTTCGTTCTGGCCCCGCTCAGACCCTCACGGTTAGGGTCATCCCGGGCCCAGGCTGACCAAGTTGCGATAATGGGGTTTTAGCCCGTCCCGCTTGTCCGGCTTGGACCACATTCGAGTGACTCGGTGTGGCTGCCCGATTCTTCCCTCCCGCAACTGGGCGTGCTTGTGCCGTTGGCACACTCCGTTTAGGAGAATTTTTTGGTTTTACCACCGAAGTAGGCCGCTCTCCGTCAAGGAGACGGTCCTCGTACTGTCTTACTTCCCGCAGTCAAGGCCTGCGGTATTAAAATTATTTGGTCTATTGCTCATAGTAACCACGAGTTGCAGAGATCCGCAGTACCCGGGTAAGGCTAGACCGGGCGGACGCCACTTGCCCGGACTCTCCGTTATCGACTGGGCTAGTTATTACACGGGCCCCCAGCCTGGCAGAATTTCGGCACGGATCGAATGACACCTTAGTCCGGTCCGGAGGTGTGAAAATTTTTGAGAGTTACCAGCTCCAGCCCAAATACGATTAGCCAGCACTCTTAGCAGAGACATGATCTAACTAAGAGCCTGTTTCCAGCCGCTCTCGCGTGGAGAGTGTAGTTGCACTTCCAGTAGTGTGTCACAATTACGGCGCGTACCACCGTTGGTGGCGCGTTGATCCCCTTGTGATACCTACTGGCGTGGCGGCCATCATAACATAATTATATCATTTCAATTTTCGTAACATAATTTAAATTTAATAAATCATACCTTTCGTGTAATTCCTTTAACAAATTTTTTTAATATCTTTTTAAACCGAACAAATTTGTGTAGTTACTTTTACACATAATTAACTTATCATTTGTGTAGTTCCTTTAAAACATAATTAACTTATGATTTGTGTTTACTTTAACACATAAATAACTAATTATTTGTGTAGTTCCTTTAACACGTAATTTAACTTATCATTTGTGTACTTCCTTTTACACATACGACCCCAGCCACAAGTCTCTTCTGCTATGGTGCGTTTTTCAGTTTCTCTATTGGGCAACAGACACAGCTTCTATTGAGCTGTCTCTATCTTTACATAACATACATCGAGTATCTGATTGGACAAAGATATCCGGCGAGGGAACTGCTTGTGGCGGTAATAAGGGCTTCGCTGCTATATGCTGCACCAATCTGGAGCAATGTCACTAGTAGGGGATCATACCTGAAAGGAGCGCGCTCGGGGCTACAGCCCATGGCTCATAGGCTCATTAGAGGATTCAGGAGTATATCCGAAGACGCGGCACTAGCTCCGGATGGCTTGCCGCCAAACTATTTGGCCAATGCAAAAGCGTGGACTACATCATAACCCAGTTTTTCACGGATCAAGGCTGCTTTCGTGCACTGCTCCAGGATTGCTGTGGAGAGGGAGCAGATAAAGACGCTGTTCAGTCCTAGGGGCTTGATAGCGGCTGTGTTGACGAACAGCGCGGCTGTGTTGACGAACAGCGCGGCATGAGAAACATAGTTTAATCATTGATATGATGAAACGAGTCCTATCGGACGAGATGGCCAATAGAGTGGGTGGCTAAGTCCAAACAGGTGTCTTGTGTGGTGGCGGGTGAAGAATACTACCTCAGCGTAGCCGGCTTGTCGTAAAAAGCCACCCTGAAGGGTGGAAGGAGGAGCCACCATGGCCAACATTTAAGAAAGGAATTGCGATCTGGCTCCAAATCCTCTTCATCGAAGTCATTTTATTTAACGATATCTATCGATATTCCAGAAATATGATGAAATTTCGCTATCGCATTTCCACTAACTAAGTAACGCGTTTATCTGTCGTATAGCGCGATCCGTAGCCTTGGTACGCTGTACTGTAAAAATCGCCAGTGAGTAACCCATAGACTCTTTTAGACTGGAACATACAGCCAGCATGATTACGGTCCATTTTTCATCCCAATTCCTCTTTGTTCTGCAAACTGTGCTATCATGGTCACCACTTTGCGGGGTGAATGGTGCCGTAAACTGCTGCTTGATTCCCATATCTTCTTGAACGTCTTGCTGATAAACTGCTCGACTCCAACCCTCGTGACTATGTGTTCCCCGAATGCTTCCTGGGTATCAATCCCGTCTATTAAAAAAATCATTATCCCTGCCGCATGCCGATTTGTAACGTCTCTGATGTTGAGACCACCACGTCTGGTAGTGGCTGTCTTGATAGTGCATCGGCCACCATGATCATGATCATGGTGATATAATCAGTTAGACTGCATTTCTTCTAGATGGGTTTTATTGGTTCGATACATTTATTTAAACTCTTATGACGACTCTTGTTTAAAGCGCGTTATACTAGATGGACCTAAGAGGCTTTAGCTATTTAATGCGCCTTGACACAGGAGTCAATATCTCAATATACCTAACTTATTGCGCAGCAGTGTCTTGCAAGTGGTCAAACTGTGTTAATAATGTGACAGACACGTACAGTGGTCAAAATACATTCATAATGCGACACGTGAAATAATACACGTCCTCGTGTGTTGTCTTAACTCTACCTCATAAGTGACAAAACTTCAGGATTCAAAGACTCTCTGAATATTTCAAAGAATTTTTTTCATTCAATTTATTACCGATTCAAATCAGTTTCAACTTCATTCTTATCATAACATAATTAAATCATTTCAATTTTCGTAACATAATTTAAATTTAATACATCATACCATTCGTGTAAATCCCTTAACACTTTTTTTTAATCTTGTTAAACCAAACAAATTTGTGTAGTTCTTTTTTATCTTATCAATAAATATAAAAAATGAGTTGTTGGCGGCGCGAGTTCCGTATTATTTTTATCGTTAATATTTTGTTAGAACTTTTGAAGTACACCGCCCCACTTTGGCCGGCAATTAAAATTAATTTTTATTTTAATAAAATGTTATATTTATTCGGTGATAAACTTTTTCACTTATACTTTTACAAGACAATCGTTTTTTGATTATCCCTAATTTGAAAACGTTTTTGCGTGCCCGACCTACAGGCAAGCCTAAAAGAAGCTATGAACCACCATAATGCACGCTCACGTCATCCAGCTCAATGTTAATCATTGTGCAGCAGCTCAGAGCAGTCTGGCTCAGACTGCGGCAGAGCGCAATGTAAACATCAGCCCAAAAAGATACTGTGTTTCGGCAGGTGTTCCCCAAGGATCTCTACTTGAGCAAATCCTGTGGAACATCAAGTACGATGGGATCTTGGATATTAACAGGCCCATGGGAGTAGAGCTGTACTCCTTTGCTGACGAGTGGTAATCACAGCAGTCGCAAAACAATTGCAGAGTTGCAAGATAAATGTAACACCACAATTGGCGCAGCCATCCACTGGCTCGAGAAAGTCGGGGTAGCTATAGTGGCTCACAAGACCGGGGCAGTTCTACTAAGCAGCATGAAAAAGGTTGAGACTATGCTGATCTCTGTCAATGGGACCCAGGTGACCTCACAAGAGCCCCTAAAGTGCCTAGGTGTTATGATAAAACACAGACCATCGTTTAAGGCCCACGCGACTTACGCCAACAAGTCATTATCTAGACTCATGTCCAACGTCGGCGGACCAAGATATGCGGCCAGGAATCTGCTGGTGGCGGTAGCAAAGGTTTCGCTGCTATATGCTGCACCTATGTGGAGCAATGCCACTAGAAGGGGTTTATACCTTAAAAGAGCGGGCTAATTACCGAATCGGCCATACAGTGTATACGCAATTCGGAACCACCCGCCAAGCCACCTAGAAGCAGTTCATCGCTTAGCGATCTCAATTGATCACTACACTTTGTTGCAATGCCGACTCAGCATTGGACAGGATGTCAATTGCGACAGATCGGATGAACAACTGGAACTGCCGCTACATTATTTTCGCGGACACAATTAAGACAACACAAGCATTCTTGTAAACACTTGTAGCTTAAGCTCTTAAGCTCTTCGAGAAATAAAGTAAATTCAGTTCAGTTTGGAACACAGAAAAGAAAAGGCCGATTGTCTTAAATGAAAATACCTTACGAAAGTACACCAACCTCAGGAGATACTGGTAAGTGGCGCAGTCGATTTACGGACAGGATACAACCCCAAAGGACACCTGCAACCAGGATGAAAATCATAATAAGTCTTGTATTGTGAGTAGCTGTGTAGTGATGTGAAAGGTGGTGTACAAAAAAGAAGATAAAAAAAAACAACTACGTATAAATAAAAAAATAATATCAACAAATTAAATGAATTTTCAAATAAGAATAAATAAAATAAAATATTATTAATAATAATTATTTAAACTATCAGCGATAATATAAACCTTAGAAAATCAAATATAATGTCAACAAACTTTGCATCAGGCCATACGCCCACACATCGCTGGTAGCTCGTTGTCACCGAACAACAAGTTCGATGCGGTTCTTTTCGGCCTCCACATCGTGTTCGGTGTGACGTGCAAACAGTGTCGGGGCAAACGGGTGATACATAACCAACGACATGGCTATGTGACAGCCGCTGGTTGTATCGATGCGCTGGACGCGAATCGGTTCGTCGTTGAACAGGTCACTGAAGCAAGCCAAGCAGACGCTTCGGCACGCTGGACGCAACACGAACTTGTTCGAACGGGTCACTGAGGCGTATGATACAATGGCGGTCCGACAGTTGCACCAACATAATACAATGGGTAGAAAAAAAAAAGGCGCTGGGCGCGAATCGGTTCGTCGCTGAGCAGGTCACTGAAGCAAGCCAAGCAGACGCTTCGGCACGTTGGACGCAACACGAACTTTTTCGAACGGGTCACTCTGAGGCGTATAATACAACGGCTGTCCGACAGCTGCACCACCATAATACAATGAGCAGAAAAATAAAAGGAGGACAAAACAAAACACAACAACAAAGTATTATACACATAATAATATACATATTATATATAAATACCAATAATGAGAATGGTTCACTATCATATATTAAACTAGTGTCAAGCCGGAACCTATCCAATGCTCGATGCGAATCGGTTCATTGTTTAACAGGTCACTGAATTAATTCAAGCAAACGCTTCGACACACTGGACGCAACACGAACCGATTCGAACGGGTCACTGACGGGTAGGACAAAATAGGGAAAAGAAGGAAAAAAAGAAAGAAAAAATAATAATAAAAATAAAAAATGTATTTATAAAAAAAAAAAAAAACAAAAAACAACTCTATAACCATTTGTACTACCGCTAAAACAAAACTATTTATATTGCACAAAAATATAAAAAACAATAACATACCACTACATTACAGATATTAAACATTCTAACGACAAGGAAAGAAGTCTACCACTACACTACACGTATAACATAAGCAACTTTATAGTTTGTAGCACACTGCTCTTACACTGCACCTTCACAACGTTCAATTTAGAGAAAATAATCATAAAATAAATAAACCGAATCACAATTCAAACAGTCACAGTAACTAGTAGAAAGACGAGTTATTAGATGTCGACTATTGGGAAAGTCAAGAAACTTATCCCGAACACCAGAAGCAAGATCAAGGCTAGCACTAGTCTAACGGACGTTAGGGAAGAACCCGAACAACAACAACTCCAGACTGTATTAAGGTTGCCTTCAACATCGTCAATGAATTCGTCAGCAAGCTCTCCGCCACTTGATCAAGCGGCTATCCAAATAAGCAACATGGACCTAGTTTCGCCTCTTAAGATTCCGGACATAATCTGCCTCCTACCGCCTTATGACGGCAACCCCAAAAAACTTAGCGACTTCATTAATAATGTAGAAGAAATTCTCCTATTTATCAGAGAAACCGGATAACACACCTTACGGTCAAATGCTTCTAAGGGCACTTAGGCAGAAAATCGAAGGTAAGGCCGACGATGCTCTTCACACATCCGGAGCCAGCCCTAACTGGGATGAAATCAAGGACGCATTGTTCCGACAAGCGAGACGCTTATGCTAAACTTCCTTTTCAAACACTATTCGAAAAAATCGAAATTAAAACGACCTTTTTCAAACTAACCGACACTAAAGAATACGAAATAATACCTATTAAGACAAACAAGACATTTTTCGCGGACAATTGCTTAAATACGTTCATAAGGGGTATCAAAGCCCCACTTGGACTAGCGGTAAGGTCCATGAGAGCTACCAACCTCCAAGAAGCCTTCGAATGGGCTATCAAGGAAAGGTAAATGTCCCTTTTCTAGAGAATAAGAAGAAGCAGAAAACCAGGCAGTCAGAGTACAGACGACAAAGCGGACCATTACTCACAGACCAAGAGACTAAGATAGAAAGAGAACCAACCAGGAATACACTCCGAATTTAAGAGACAACTACCAATAAAAAAGAAATGACATATCGGCAATTATGCCAAAAAAAAAAAGCAAACTAACCGTAATTACGAACACAACAGACCTGATAACTCAAACTCCAACAGGACTAGGGGTACTATCAACAATATAGAACAGACATCAAACGAATTCGCTCTTAACAATCAACTACATAACATAGATGAGTATTCAAAAAATCTACCAAGTGCCTCGAGAAACAAACAGGGTACTTAATTAAACGAGGGACCGGGTCCCCCTTGCCATACGTTATAATCCACCTAAAATCCGGATACCCTGTAAAATTCCTAATAGACTCAGGGGTGACTATGTCATTCATTAACCCTGAATTAATCCTAAACACGGACCTAACAAACCCAATTTCAATTAAACCGCACTTAACGTACACAAAGTCTACCAAAAAATTAGAGTAACATTATTCAAAGAATTCTCAGATAATACATCTTACAAGCTAATTCTGTTCAGATTCCACCAATTATTCGATATATTAATTGGTATGGACATCTTACAAAGAGTGAAGGCAATAGTCGATATTTAAAAATCGGTACTAGAAACTGAACACTTTAAAATCGTAATGCACACAGAAAACAATACAGCCTCAGAACACCACGTTCTAGAGAAAACTTCCCAGAACATAGTGAAACTACCCGTTAGCATCGCTAACGGCGCCTTTTGGTGCGAAACAAACACAAATTTCAGAAGACATCCTCATATCAGGAGGATTGTATCAGGCTAAGAACAATTTTAGTTTCATGGAAGAGGTCAAAAAATCACAAGACAAACAGAAACTGTATCTCTACTCAGCATTACAAGTTAATAAGTACAAAGAGAACGATTTTATCGAAATAAATGCCAATTTTGAGGCATTTAAAAACCTTTGCAAGAAATTTACACAACTGTTTTACCATGAGGGAGATAGCCTAACCTTCACGAGCCTGGTTAAACATAGAATACAGACTACAGACGAAGTCCCACTGCATTCAATAACATTCCGGTATAGTCCCATAGAAAGATAGGAGTTACGATGACAAATAACAAAACGTTTGGACGAAGATATTATTAGGCACAGACTCTCCCCTTGCGGCGCACCTATTTTTCTGGTGTCAAAAAAAACCGACAGCACAAGTAATAAAAAATGGAGATTGGTGATCGACTATAGAAACATCCCATGCCCATTATGAACGACGTGTTAGACAGGATAGGTAGAGCAACAAATTTCACAGCTCTAGACTTTGCAAGTGGGTACCATCAAGTGGAAATGGATCCCAAAGACATTAGCAAGACGGCCGTTTCGCCAGTAGACGGACATTTCGAATTTTTAAGAATGGCTTTCGGCAACACACTAGCAGACCATAATGGTAAATGTTGCCTAATTTATCTCGATGACATCATAGTCTTTTCGTCATCGCTCCAGGAACATGTCAATGATCTAAAGCTGGTATTTGACAAACTAAGTAAAGCAAACCTTAAACTTCAACCGGAGAAATATAAATTTTTCCGGAAAGAAATCGAATATCTGGGTCCCGTGGTTACCAATTCTGGTATAAAACCTAACCCTCAAAAGTTACTTGCCACTATGCTAAAAACCCAAAAACATATTAAGTCATTTCTGGGTCTACTCGGTTATTATAGAAAATTCATAAGGAAATTCACAGCGATCACCAAACCTCTGACACAACAACTAAAAGGCAAAACAACAGTCAAAATAGATGAGGAATACATTAGAACCTTTGAAACTTGCAAATCGCTGCTATGCAACGACCCGATCCTCCAATACCCCGAATTCAGCAAAACCTTTATATTAACCACATAAGCTGGTAGCTTCGCCATTGGGGCGGTATTAGGCACGCTTAACCACGATAAGCCTGTGTCCTTCGCTAGCAGAACGCAAAAAGAGATGTTAGCCATTATATGGGCAACAAAACACCATTGTTACAGATCATAGACCATTAACGTGGCTTATGAATTTCAAGGAACCAAATTCAAAACTGGGTTGATGGAAACTACAATTACTGAAATACGACTATGAGATAATATACAAAAAAGGATCTCAGAACGTGGTAGCATACGCTCACTTGCGTCCAGTAAACCACTAAACGAATACAAATCGTGTTCAAAATCGCGAAACAAGCCGAAAGATCCACTTTCATGCCGTTCAAGAACAAAATGAGAAGAAAAAAGAAAAGAGTCATCTTTTTTTTTAGTCTATCTTTGCGCTCGACGAAATCTTCAAAACTATTGAAGAAACCATGATAGAATACTTTTTACCAACCAAACTATACAAGGTTATTAGATGCACGAACCTCTTAAAAGACATAACCGACCCACACTAACAAGAAGCAGAAATACGCATATAACCACAGGGGAAAAGACGAGACAGTAGCTCATTTAAAAAGGTCAATATACCAAAAAACCAAAGATTCACACAACTTTAACGAAAGCGACGTCTGCTAAGCACTTAAATACGATAGGCAACCGCAAAGACTCGAATATTCAGAAACAGAACCTCCCCTAGCCCCAATGCAAATTATACACGTAAACATTTATACAATCAACGAAAAAAAAACAATACTAACTATAATTGACAAATTTTTTGACAAACCAACTTTTTAAAGACTTTTGTGCTCAGTATAGCATAGAATTACACATGACTTCATTTCAACAATCTTCGAGTAATTCCCCAGTGGAAAGACTACGTTCGTCTCTATCCGAAATGTCCGAAACATACAAAATTATACTAAACAAAAGAAAAACAGAAACACTCTCTTGTGACCACAAGACGTCTTCTTAAAAACTTTGACAACTTTTAATAACGCAGTTCATTACAACAAAATACACACCCTTCGAGAATTTCCACGGAAGACCGCACACTATAAATCAAAACATCTCTCAAAACAACGAACACGACTACCTGCAAAAACTGAACGATTTTCGCAACGCGATCTACCCAAACATTAAAAAGAACATGGACGATAAAATGAAGGAACGTATAGCTAAGAGCAATGAGAATAAGAACCAACCAGAAACTATCAATATAGGTAGAACAGTCTTTAGAAAGGAAAATAGAAGGAATAAACTAACGCCTCGTTCACGAAACATATCGTTAAAAAAAGGACAACGGGTTGCCGTCACACAGGGATCAAAAAATGCACAAATCAAAAATAAAAAAAAAAACAAATAGTAACCACAGTTACATTTTTCCAGATTATACTGCGTAACAGCACAGTTTATCAAGATTCAACAGTATAAGGAACACGACAAGATCGCGAGGATCGAACTGAGAAACGCAAGACTGGTACAATCATACAGAAACTTACAACACAAAATTATTATAAAAGACCTCCTAGAACAGAACAAAAATTCGAAACGACATTAAACGACCTGAAACAAATAAAATTTTCACAAGAGATAATTGACGGTTTGAAAAAAATGTGGACCGGTTAAAAATCAAAACTAAAGCATTAATACCCTCAAGGAAAGAAAAAAGAGGATTGGAGAACGGTCTTGGCAGTTAAATAGGAGTTGTGACAGGAAATATGGACGCTAAAGACGCCTACCAAATAAATGATAAGTTTAACGTTGTAAAGGAAAACAAAAATCAAATTACACAAAAAATTATTCAACAAAATATACTTAACAAGGAAATAACTTTAAGATTTAAAAATATTACACAACACATAAACCAAGAACAAACAGTTATCAACAAATTCATTAAAAACTACAATAACAATATATATAAGACACTCAATGACGAACACAACGAAATACACTTACTCCAATCCAATTAATTCCAGTAATTAATTTCAACATAGATATTTTTCAAAACCATATAAGAAACATAGCGGTAAGTATTTTGCTATCTAAACTCAATATAATACCTAAATTTATATTATCAGAAACAGAAATTGAATGCATAGATAAATTTATATAAAATCAGAACATAACAATAGAATGCGAAAAACAATTATATAGATTGCTAACCTTAGAAACTTATATCGATAAATCATACTTAACACTCAATGTTAAAATACCTATATTTTAGACACACATTTTCCATTTAGCACTCGTGATCCCTCTGCCACTACACCAAACTAAATTCTTAATCACACCTAATTATATTTTATTTAATCAAAACGACCAAGTTACGTAATTTAAAGAAAAGTGTCCGTAAGTTCATACGACTTACATATGCGAAAGTGCACGTGCACAAACCAACCTAATCGACATCCACTGCATCAAAGGAATACTCCACGGTAAAACGGCAACATGAGACATTAAAGACATCGGGCTGCAATGTCATCAAGGAAGTGGAACATTGCCACATCTTCCTATTTAACAGCGTGAGAACCAACGTCACATCCTCTTGCCAGAGACCCTTCTCAATCAGTGGGTCAGTGATACTAACATTTAACAATTGCACGGTCAATATTAACGGCTAAACTAATGACGACACGGTGATGGAATTCGAACCGAAAACAGATCTCTCAATAGAGTCATTCAAGAAGAAGATTAACAACACGTTCGAAGATATAAACTTATATAAACTCCACCTACGATCTCCATCCACCCAAGACATCCTAATTGTCATGAAAAGTTCAGCAACAACCCACCTTTACACAATCTACATTTTGTTTGCTTCATTCCAGGGGGGACGAGTTACCGAATCGACCATACAGTGTATACGCAATTCGGTACCACCCTACAAGCCACCTAGAAGCAGTTTATCGCCGAGCGATCTCAAGTGATCACTACACTTTGATGCAATGCCGGCTCAGTATTGGCAATTGCGACAGTTCGGACACAATTTAGACAACAAAGGAATTCTTGTAAACTCTTATTCGAGAAATAAAGTAAATTCAGTTCAGTTTGGAACACAGAAGAGAAAAGTCCGTACCATATGGAAGTACACCACCCTCAGGAGATACTGCTAACTAGCGCGCCCTTTTAAGATATGAACCCCTACTAGTGGCATTGCTCCAGATAGGAGCAAGCTTAGCTTATTCCTGGCCGCATATCTTGGTCCACCGACGTTGCTAATGACTTGCTGGCGTAAGTCGCGTGGTCCTTGAACGATGGTCTGTGTTTTATCAGACCACCCAGGTACTTTAGGGACTCCTGGGTCCCGTTGACAGAGATCAGCATAGTCTCCACCTTTTTCATGCTGCTTAGTAGAACTGCCCGGTCTTGTGCTAAATGGATAATTTGTGTCTTAAATATAGGTATTTTGACATCGAATGTTTTGTATGATTTATCGATATAAGTTTCTAAGGTTGGCAATCTATATAAATGTTCTTCGGATTCTATTGTTATTGTATTAAAACGTCAATTATCTCTTGTGAAAATTCTATTTGTTTCAGGTCGCTAAATGTCGTTTCAAATTTTTCTGTATTTTCAATGAGGTCTTTTATATTAATTTTGTGTATGATTAATTTTGTCGGTATGATTGTACCAGTCTTTCGTTTCTCAGTTCGATCTTCGCGATCTTGTCGTGTTCCTCCAACTGTTGAACCTTGATAAACTGTGCTGTTACGCAGTATAATCTGGAAAAAAATAACTGTGGTTACTATTTGGTCCTTTTTTTTATTTTTGATTTGTGCATTTTTTGATCCTTGTGTGATATAAACGTCAACCCGTTGTCCTTTTTAACGATATGTTTCGTGAATCGGGCGTTAGTTTATTCCTTCTATTTTCCTTTCTCAAGACTGTTCTACCTATATTGATAGTATCTGGTTGGATCATATTCTCATTGCTCTTACCTATACGTTCCATCATTTTATCGTCCATGATCTGTTTAATGTTGTCGTGTTGCGAAAATCGGTCAGTTTTTGCAGGTAGTCGTGTTCGTTGCTTTGAGAGATGGTTTGATTTATAATGTGCGGTCTTCCGTGGAAAACCTCGAAGGATGTGTATTTTGTTGTCCAGTGAACTGCTGTTTTATAATTTGTCAAAGTTTCAAAGAAGATGTCTTCGTGGTCACAAGAGAGTGTTTCTGTTTTACTTTTGTTTAGCATTATTCGATATATTTCGGTTAGAGACGAATGGAGTCTTTCCACTGGGGAATTACTTGAAGATTGTTAAAATGAAGTCATGTGTAATTCTATGCTATTCTGAGCACAAAAGTTTTTAAAAAGTTTGTTTGCGAATTCCGGACCTTGATCGCAAATTAGTTTTTTCGAAAGTCCGAATGTCGAAAGGAAATTCCTCATTGATTTTACTATGTTGAGACTGTCTCTCGATGGGACTGTACACCCTGCCGTAAATTTAGAAAATATGTCAATTATAATTTGTATTGTTTTTCCGTTGATTGTATAAATGTCTACGTGTATAATTTGCATTGGGGCTAGGGGAGTTCTGTTTCTGAATATTCGAGTCTTTGAGGTTGCCTGTCGTACTTAAGTGCCCTTATGAACGTATTTAAACAGGTGTCCGGAAAAAATTTCTTCTTTGTTTTAATAGATATTGGTTCGTATTTTTTAGTGTCGGTTAGGTTGAAAAAAGTCGTTCTAATTTTTTCGAATAGTGTTTGAATAGGAAGTTTAGCAACAGCGAGGATATGTAGTTCGGATAAGAGAGTTTGTTCGTCTCGCTTGTCGGAACAATACAAAATTAATGCGTCCTTGATTTCATCCCAGTTAAGGCTGGCTCCGGATGTGTGAAGATCATCTTCGGCCTTTCCTTCGATTTTCTGCCTAATTGCCCTTAGAAGCAATTGACATTTGAGGAGAATTTCTTCTACATCATTAATGAAGTCGCTAAGTTTTTTGGGTTATCGTCATAAGGCGGTAGGAGGCGGATTATGTCCGGAATTATCGATGATAGTTTAAATAATTATGATTATTATTATTTTATTTTATTTATTCTTTTTTCTTTTTTGAAAATTAGTTTAATTTATTGACTTTATTATTTATTTATTTATACGTTGTTGTTTGTTTTTCTCTTTTTTTTTGTTTGACATCCTGTCCATTACTGAGTCGGCATTGCAACAAATTGTAGTGATCACTTGAGATCGCTGGGCGATGAACTGCTTCTAGGTGGCTTGGCGGGTGGTACCGAATTGCGTATACACTGTATGCTCGATTCGGTAACTCCTCCCCGAGTTTTCGGTTCGAATTCCATCACCGTGTCGTCATTAGTTTATCCGTTAGTATTGACTGTGCAATTGTTAAAGGTATCACTGAGCCACTGTTTGAGAAGGGTCTCTGGCAAGAGGATGTGACGTTGGTTCTCACGGTGTTAAATATGAAAATGTGGCGTTGTTCCACTTCCTTGATGATTTCTTGCAGCCTGACGCATGTTGCCGTTTGACCTTGGAGTATTCATTTGATGCAGTGGATGTCGATTAGGTTGGTTTGTGCTCGAGCACTTTCGCATATTTAAGTCGTATGAACTTTCGGACACTTTTTTTCAAAGTACTTGGTCGTGTTGATTATATAAATTATAATTAGGTGTGATTAAGAATTTATTTTGGTGTAGTGACAGAGGGACCACGTGTGCTAATTGGAAAATTTGTGTCTTAAATGTAGGTATTTTAACATGGAATGTTATGTATGATTTATCGATATAAGTTTCTAAGGTTAGCAATCGTGGAGCGTGAACATCCAGAGTGAACAGACGTGTTTTCATCGAGCTCCGTATAAAATCACTTGATTAAGTGAAGTATAGTTATAATAACATAAGTTAATAACATAAAATATATAAATAAATCGAAAGCGAAAGAAACGCTATTGGCAATGTTAAATTGCTATATTATAAAAATTTTCTGTGTGTGGAATAATAAAGTGAAACTAAAAAACAAATAGATAACAAACAAATCGATCGTTCTGAAATGAGCCAACGCGAATTGCGCGCTCAGCGGCAAAAAGAGCAAGACGAGCGCAGACTCTCTTTACATACTTGCATACTATGCTTACAATGCATACTTCACCGTCGTGTCTGACTCCCGCGAGTGCCAAATCATCCACCCGGTCAATGACCTAGCACCTGCAGAATGCAAACGATCGCGGTCATGCTCACCATTGCTTATGACTGCACGAAATGAACCCGAACGCACTGAGAGCTCTCTCTCAAGCTCTCCCCATTCCATACGGTGTCAAGTTCTTTAGCTACCAGTTCAGCAATCACGATATCTACTGCAACTGCACCTTTAGAAACAATAACTACAAAAACAAACTGCAACAGCACCAACAATCAACTCTATGCTCAAAACCGACATCGGTGTACAATTCCGTTGTACCAACAACAACGAAAGCAAGAGCACTCACACCGACTCTTGAAAGCGGAAGCGGACAAGAACCAAAACAAAACAAAAAACTTTGTCAAACAGGGCTGGATCGCTACATCCAAATAAAGCGAAAGCTAATCCAAAAACACAAGCAGGCTGGTAATCAGACGAAAATAAATCGCGCCAACGCCTCCAATAACTCAAGATCAAATAGGTTTGCACTATTGGGTGACTGCGAAGTGCAGGAGCAGGGGCCGAAGAATAACAGTAGAAGAGCCACACAAGAGCAGGCAACCTGTGCAGTGCACCAACTGCCAAGAATATGGCCACACCAAGGCGTACTGCGCCCTAAAATCCATCAGAAGTGGAAACGCCGTAGTTTAGACTAATCGGACAGGTGACTCGGAGTGAACAGCGAATTGTAAAAATGACCTGTGATTTATGGTAATTGGGTCCACCTTATTTACGGTTGGAACCCTTGGAATGTGGAACACGGTGATATAAAATGTTTATTAGAACGAAGAAAATTTTATTCTTTTATTTACAACTGGAAACGGAGAAAATGGAATGACTGGAATTAAAGTCTGGCAAATCAATATCTCCCATCTTGGCACTAACTTTAAGGCACGCGCCCTGATCGACTCCGGATCAGAAGCGACATTCATAACCGAGCGACTGTTCAATCTAATTAGATTGCCATTCCAGGTGGTTCAAGCCCAAGTCTCGGGCTTAAACCAAACAGTAGCTGCTCAGTCCAAGAAGCTCTGCAGTTTCACCATCCGATCTCCGACTAGGCCCGCGTTGCAGTTGGAGACGACGGCCTCCCTCCCTCAACTAGCCGGAAATCTGCCTTCCTACCCAATTCCGCAAAATTTCCTTCGGATCTTCCCGATTTTCCACTGGCGGATCCAAAACTCTATGAGAGCGCACAAATAGATGTACTTATCGGAGCCGACATCCTGCCTTCGGTGCTTCTGAGTGGAGCAAAAACCAACATCTGTGCGATAATTCACTGGACAAACTCCTCACAAAATTTTGAGAGGTGGAGGATATACCAACAAAGTTGGTAAAAGAATCCGATTCCATGTGCGAGAAGAATTTCCTTCAAACGACCACGAGAAACGAGTGCGGCAAATATGTCGTTACTCTGCCTTTTCGCGACCCAGAACATATCGGTTCCGGGCTAGGGCATTCTAGGTCTTTCGCGTTGGCTCAGTTCTTAAGAAATGAGCAGCGTCTAAAAAGAGATGAGGCCTTGAAAGCGAGATACGATTCGGTGATCCAGGAATATCTCGACTTAAAGCACATGCGACAAGTTCTTCCTACGCATGATTGCAACGCCTATTATATGCCACATCACGCCGTCTTAAAACCGGAGAGCGTAGCTACTAAACTCCGTGTAGTATTCTATGCCTCCAGCCCTTCATCGAATGGTACCAGTTTAAATGATATCCTTCATGCTGGACCTGTCTTACAGTCCGACTTGACCATTCAAATTCTGAAGTGGCGCTATTTCCGATACGTGTTCAACGCCGATATCGAGAAAATGTATCGGCAGATCTGGGTAGATCCGAGACACACTCCATTCCAGCGAATACTTTTCCGTAACAATAGAGGGGAAATCAGAGATTTCGAACTGAAAACAGTAACCTTTGGAGTCAATTGCGCGCCTTTCCTGGCCATCCGAGTACTGCAGCCGCTAGCAGCTGACGTAGAACTCAGCCATCCAAAAGCTAGCAATGTCATTCGAAATTTCATGTATGTGGTTGATGTTCTAGCCGGAGCGGACTCCACGGAAGAAGCTCAGCTCATGGTGCAAGAGCTCCGAGACGCTCTGAATTCCGCCGGATTTCCATTGAGGAAATGGACCTCCAACCAAAAGGAAGTTTTAGCGACCATTCAGAGCAACCATCTTTTAAATACTGATTTTCTCGATGCAGAAAGTACTGCCAAAACCCTCGGTATTCGCTGGAAAGCAACCTCCGACGAATTCTTCTTCGTCCCGCCAGAGTTGGCTATCGAAACGTCCTTTACAAAACGCCAAGTCCTGTTCCAAATTGCCAAATTGATTGACCCTGCAGGCTGGTTAGCGCCGTTTATCGTTCGAGCTAAAATTTTCATGCAGGAGATTTGGCTGCAGGAGCTTGGGTGGGGCGAAAACATTCCAAATGAGCTTTATCAGCGATGGCTTAATTTTCTCCAAAGTTATTCAGTGTTAGAGCAGATACGCATTCCACGCTGGCTATCGCTTCGTCCAGATTTCAAGGTCGAGCATCATGACTTTTGCGATGCGTCGCAAAAGGCTTATGGTTGCACCATTATGGTATGGAATGGTGCTTTTTGCAGGGGTGCTATTTTGTATGTTTAATAAAAGAAGAGCTTAGCTTCTGCTCTGTTCGAGGTTCTTTATTTGAATCATCAAAGTGTGCTGAAGTTGGGTTCAGCTAACCCGCACATACATTGCTTATTTCTATGTATTCTTACTTATATTTATACATATACATATGTATGCAGAAGGCATTGACCACTTGAGCTGCAAAGTGCATGCTCAGCATTCCCACGCTCCGCGATCGGCTTATGTATAAGCGTTAGATCGTATTACTGGGGCGCTGGAGTGCTTACGTAGTTTTTTGGTGGTCTTTTTGTATATCTGTATATTTATATTTATTATGACAAAGTGTCACAATGTATTGACGCTAAGTTATACCCAATCATTTATTGTATTTTTAGGGTAGATTAGTCCAATATGCTACACCTCCCTTTTTAAAGAAATGACGTAATATATGTAGTCATTTAGTTATCAATATTAATATTATGTTTAGAAAGGAAAAATTTTTTTTTAAATGATATTGATTTTTCTTATTAATTATTAGCAATGTTTTGTCTCAAAGCATTTTTGTATAATGACAGAATAATACAAAAAATGTATGTTGAATTACGATATTTTTGGATTTATGTTTAACTTTCTTAGAAGGAAAAATAATTAAATTTTTTTTTCTTTTTTTTTTTTATTTATTTTTTTTTTTGTTGATCAGACCTTTTCTTAAGTGAAATGAAACGTTTCATTGATTATATATTTTTAGTCTATCCTTATGTACTTTTTGCTTCTTTTGTTTTGTATCTCTAATTACTATGTTATCTCTGTCTTCTATGGTTTCTACAGTATAAGGGCCTAGATATACTGGATCTAACTTATGACCCGATTCGTTCCTTAGTATAACTTTATCTCCTATTTTTAATTGAAAATCTGAAGTTTTCTTATCATAAAGTTGTTTTCTATAAGACAGCTTTTTCTAACAAAAGTCTAGCTCTTTTATATGCTATTTCTAATCTAAATTTTATTTCCTTTGAGTAATCTTCTATATTATACAGTGGTTCTATTCTATCTGTTTTATTAAAATTTGCGAACTGCCTTGGTAATCTTCCAAAGACTAGTTCATATGGACAGTAATTATGCATGACTGATGGTGTTGTGTTGAAACAATATGTAAAGTATTGTATCCAAACGTCCCAATCAGTTTTATCTGCAGAGATGTATGAACGAATGTATTCATTGAATGTTCTATGACTTCGTTCGATTGTCCCTAAAGTCTGGTGGTGATATGCAGTGGATGTAAGATTTTCAATCTTCATATATTTACACATATCTTGAATTACATTGTTTTTATACTCGGTACCCATGTCCGAAATGAACGTCTTCATTGGATCGTACTTTAGTATAAAATTTTCGAATATAGCTTTTGCGACAGTATTTGCGCTCTTATTCGCAACAGGTATGGTTACTAGATACTTCGTCAAATCACATATTAGTGTGACGATGTATTCGTTGCCATATTCTGATTTCGGTAGTGGACCAACTGTGTCCACTATCACTATATCAAAAGCATTTGTTGGGGTTTCTGTGTGAGTCATTGGGGTCTTTGTATGTGTCGTTGTTTTTGACATTTGGCATTTATGACATCTACGTATGTACTCTTTTATATGACGAGTCATATTTTTCCAATAATAGTGTCTTTTTATTTTCGCTAGCGTTCTTGTAATGCCTGTATGACCTCCTTGAATTGGATCGTCATGATATGTAGACAGTATCGATTGTATCTCTTTTTCAGTTTTTATAATGGTCACCGGCTGGAGTAGCGCTACTCTTAATGATTTCAATTTTATATTGCCCATATTTTTGAAATTATCTATTGAAATGGTTTCAAAGATTTTTTCACTCGGTGCCAATTTGAGTTGTCTGATTTTTAGTATACCGGCTTGCATTTCAAGCCTTTGGAAGAACTGACCTAAATCAAAAATTCCATTGGTATATAAATCGTCAACATCAATTCTTGCAATAACTTTATTTCCTCGTTTTAGTAAACAAATAGATTCAGTTATTCGCTACTTTTCGTACTTCATCATTTGTTATGACTTCGTGTACGTTGGGCTTAGATACATTTTGGATACTTTGCCTAGGCAATAGTTCCTTATTTGTTACTGTACAGTTTTCTTGTCTACTTTGTTGCCTGGTAGTGACTTTCAGGACTTTATGTTGCATGTCTTTGAGTTCCTTTATATTTATACGTGAGAGTGCGTCTGCTACAAAATTATCTTTCCCCCTTAGGTATTCTACTGTGAAGTCGTATTCTTCAAGCTCTAGCCGCATGCGAGTTAATTTTGAACTGGGATTAGTCATAGAAAATAGGTACGTTAATGGTCTGTGGTCCGTTTTAATGGTGAAATGTTTGCCATAAATGTATGGTCTAAAATGGGTAATTGCCCAATGAATTGCCGCTAGCTCTTGTTCCGTTGTACTCTTATTGCTTTCTCCTTTTGTAAATGAACGTGATGCATAAGCTAATGGGAGCTGAATCCCGTTACGATTCTGAGTTAGAACCGCTCCGCAAGCTTGTTTACTAGCATCCGTTATAATGCAAAATTCTTTGCGAAAATCAGGATATTGTAATAGTGTGGGGTGCATAAGATTTTCTTTAAGGTATTCGAATGCGTTCTGGCATTCGCTTGACCATTCAAAAGGGACATTCTTTTTAAATAATCTAGTTATGTGCCGTGAATAGTCGGCGAAGTTCCTTATAAATCGACGATAATAGTTGCAGAATGCTACAAATCGTCTTGCACTGTCCGCATCATGAGGGACAGGATAATTTTTGATGACGTCATATTTCTTGTCATCTGGCAATACTCCTTTGTCTGTGCATTTGTGACCTAGGAATGTCACTTCGTGCATGAAAAATGAACATTTTTCTGGATGCAACTTTAGGTTATATTTCCTACATACATTAAAAACGTCAGTTAAGTTTTTAATCATGTGTTTTTCGGAACATCCTATCACCATTAAGTCATCCATGTAAAGGAATGCCTGAGAGGGTTCTAATCCCGAGAATGATATAGTCATCATCCTCTGAAATGAATTTGGTGCTATTTTAAGACCAAATGGTAATCGCGTGAAGCGATATGAGCCATTGCTCGTTGAAAAAGATGTTATATTCCTAGAGTTTTCCTCAAGTTCTATTTGGTGGAAACCTGACATCAAGTCAAGGCATGAAAAGTATTTAGCTCGACCTAGTTGATCTAAAATGTCATCAATTCTAGGGAGTGGAAATTTGTCAGAAAGAAGTTTTTTGTTTATTTGACGATAGTCAATTACTAATCGCCATTTTTTCTCTTGTGAATTTGGTAATGATTTTTTTGGAACTAGCAAGAGTGGGCTGTTATACTCAGATACAGACGGTTCGACGATTTTGTCGTTTATTAATTTCCCTACTTGTTTTTGAATTTCCTCAATTTGGCTATGCGGGCTTCTATAGTTTTTTATATAAATGGGTTCATCATCTTTAAGTCTTAATGTTTGTTTATAAAAATTATTTGTTGATATTGGTTCGGTTTCCAGTCCGAACACATCATACTGTGTGCATACTATACTGTGTGCATAATTCTGTTAATTGATTTTTAAATTGGTCTGGAAAATTTTTCTTTAGTTTTGAAAGTATATGTTCGTTTCTATTTCCAGTGTCGGTATTATGAATGTCATAATCTTTTAGATTTTCATATTGTATTTTATTTACTTTGACCAATTGGTCGAAATTAGTTGTATTTAGAAATCGAACGTATACATGTTTGGATGCTGCTATTGTATTTGCAACATAAATCCCATTGTGTATTTCTTGATTAGGAACAAATATGAAATCATTTACAACATTAATGTATATTTTCCGAATAACTTGTGATCTGGCTGGCAGAAGAACTGTATTGTTGCCAGCGCTATATGTTATCGGAACATATATTGGATAACTTAAATTTTGGGGTCTAATTATAAACCAGTCTTCACTTGGTTTGAAATCTAGTTGACAATTGAATTTCTTTATAAAATCAATGCCTATTATTCCATCACATGGTATTGCAAAATTTGGGTTTACCAAATGAAATTCATGTGGAATAATATATTTTGTTGATTGGAGTTCTATTAAGGTTGTTCCTTGAGACTTTATCACACCTTGGCCTATGCCTTCGATGTTTATTATTTTTTCATTTTGAATTATGAAGTTATCAGAATTTACTTTCAAAAGTGAGATATCTGCACCAGTATCTATGAGAAATGTTAGTTTATTTTCAGTTGAATGATTATAGAAGGTTACGAATATATTAAGACTATAATTGATGGAATGAACTTTTACATTTATTGGTTGTTTCCTAAAGGGTTCTGTTAGTTTTCCGACGTATTTTGCGCGATTCTCACACTGCTATTATTATTATTACCATGGTTGTAGTTTCCGCGGCCTCTCCCTTGGTTTTGGCCTCGCCTACCTCCACGGTTATTATAGTTATTATTATTGTTGTTATTGCTGCCTCGGTTGTAATTGTTGTGGTAGTTATTTCTTCCACGATTATAACCCCGGGCGCCTCTATTATAATTATTTGCACCTCGTCGATAATAGAGTACAGTGTTACTTTGACCTGTTATCTCTGTGCAACTGTTTACAAATTTGGAGATGGCATCATTCATGTTTGTGAATGTGCCTGCTTGCATGATAAGTTTTACCTTATCAATGGAGCAATTCTGTGTCATTGCTTTTACAGCTGTTGTAGTGCTGTATTTATTCGCTAAGGATTGGCTGAGACCTTCACTGATATAGGCACCTTCAAGGGCCTTTGTCAGTTTCTCCACCTCTTGGGTTTATTGGCTAGCCGTTTTATTTCTCTGTTGTAGATTCAGAAGCTTGGCAGATATCACTTCTACCGATTCTCCTTTTACTGCACTTGACAGTTGGGTAATGATTGCAGCAATCGTCTGCTAATTACTTATAAGGTTTCTTACATGGCCTTTAAGTTTAGTTTTTATTAGGCTTATTTCTGTCGTTTCATGTGTGCTCTTTAAGCTATCTAGTAGACCTAGAGCATCCAAAAAACTTTGTAGATTCTCTGGTTTACCATCAAACTCTGGTATCAGAGATGTGGCTAGCCTGATAAATTCTATCACTGTCAAATTCAAATTTAAATTCAATTCGGTCGCTTCCTTCTAGCGTTTCAATGTCACTATCGGACTCAGCGCCGCTTGATTGAACAGATTCGTCCAGTTCTTTGAACTGGTCTGTGTTGAATTCAACCAATTGACTTAGACTTTCTGGTACATCTAGCAGAATATGCCTTCTTTTTCTGATGTTATTTAATCTTGTGTTTAGGGATTTTATAACCCTTAAACATTTGTTATTATGTTTATGGCTCAGATGTGAGCCTATTTGCATATTTATTTACTAATGTAACTATATTATTATATTCTCCTACTAATATCTCTATATGATTTTTCAAAGTTTCGGATTTTATTACTGCGTCTCTATTGATACATTTATAAGACTTATCGAACCTGAAGCGAAATTCATCTATTCGTATCGCTATTTCGCTCCATTCCATTCTTGTCGGTAAAAAAAAAGTTTTTATTAAGCTTTCTTCTAATCCATATTATTTTTTTAAATCTGGTCTAAACGATTTGCCCTATTTATATAACGTCTTTTGATGATCTTGTTATGCTTAACATAAATTGTAAGCAGAAATTGTAGAAGTAGTACTATTGTAATGATCAGCAATAAGATCCACAACGCATTTATATCGTCTGTGTGATCTATAATTTTTACGTTATTAACTACGTTGGCAGTATTGTCCGTTGCCTCACTAGAATCGCTAAACCATCCCATTTTTTTTTTTGGTTATTTTCAGTGAAACGTTTTTTTTCTATTTATGAGTTTTTATTAATTTAGTTGATATTAATTTATTCTTCTAGAAAATCAAAAATAAAAATGTTTACGTTTAATGAAGATAAGAATTGTTATATTCTGTCATTAAAAATTTTTTTTGCAGCTGAATATATATATACTCAGTAGCGGAGACGTGGAAATATTAGTTGTTAATAAATGTGGTTGGCTCACATATTTGTTTACAATATAAAAAAAAATACTCCAACCGCATTGTTAGTAAAAAGCCTAACAGATATTAGTGTTTTCAAGCAGCGGTTTCCCGCATCGGCTTGGGTTTAGAAATTAAAATTAAGGCAAATTGGGGCATTGGCATTTATTTATGCAGCCCGTTTGCGTTGTTTCGCACCTTGCGAAATCTTGCTTTCGATGTCCTCAAGACGCTCTTTGTAGCGTTGTCGGGATGCCTCGTCTTTAGCCAGTTGGGTCATCTCCTTGACCAGTCGGCGTTGTTTAAGTAGTTTTATCCTTTTTCCGGAGCGTTTGTGCTCCCTTGGTTTTTTCCTTTCCTGCCTTGCCCGGTACTCAGCTATTGTGAGTGGGCGTGGTCCATCTGCAGGATTTTGCTGCAGAGCTTCTTCCAACGTTGGCAAGTCCCTTTGTGTCGTGGGCTGCGCGTTTGAGAATTGTGGCTCTTCCGCCATCAATTATTATGTTTTATGTTGTCATGTTTATTTATCAATTTATTTAGTTTATAGTCGAATCAGTCGACTGTAATTATTAACACTTTAAACACTGTGTCCTTCAATTGTCCTGCAATAGTCCTGCAAATGTCCTGTCACGGTCGCCATATGGAATGGTGCTATTTGCAGGGGTGCTATTATGTATGTTTAATAAAAGAAGAGCTTAGCTTCTGCTCTGTTCGAGGTTCTTTATTTGAATCATCAAAGTGTGCTGAAGTTGGGTTCAGCTAACCCGCACATACATTGCTTATATCTATGTATTCTTACTAATATTTATACATATACATATGTATGCAGAAGGCATTGACCACTTGAGCTGCAAAGTGCATGCTCAGCATTCCCACGCTCCGCGATCGGCTTATGTATAAGCGTTAGATCGTATTACTGGGGCGCTGGAGTGCTTACGTAGTTTTTTGGTGGTCTTTTTGTATATTTATATTTAATATTTATATTTATTATGACAAAGTGTCACAATGTATTGACGCTAAGTTATACCCAATCATTTATTGTATTTTTAGGGTAGATTAGTCCAATATGCTATGCAATGTATTGACGCTAAGTTATACCCAATCATTTATTGTATTTTTAGGGTAGATTAGTCCAATATGCTACAATGGTGCAACTCCTAACCGCGAAAACCCGGGTAGCACCAGTCAAAACGGTTTCGCTCCCAAGACTGGAGCTGTGCGGAGCGTTATTGCTTTCCGAAATGGCTGCAGCCATCATTCCGCAGATGCCTACGATTAACTCCGAACTTTACTGTTGGACGGACTCCACGATAGTGCTCGCATGGTTAAGCAAGCCAGCGTGCCAGTGGACCATATTTGTAGCCAATAGGGTGACGAAGATCGCCCAGGCCACAAAAACCGAGAATTGGTCTCATGTTTAATCTGAGCATAATCCAGCAGACCTGGCAAGTAGAGGAGTTTCCCTCCAAGATCTAGCCGACAGCCAGTTATGGTGGCATGGACCGACTTGGTTGCAAAATCCACGCAACCAATGGCCAACTCAGGTTGACAACGCTCCGGTGACCAACTTGGAGAAGCGTGCTCTAAAAGTCCATCTCGCAAAAGCGCCTTCTGAAGAGTTGTTGGCACGTTTCTCCAAGCTAGAGAAAGCCCTACGAGTCCTTGCTTATGTTTATCGCTTCATTCAGCGGTGCAGGAAGCAGACATCTCCATCTGATGTGCATCTACTGGCCACTGAAATCGCCGCCGCCGAGCGGTTCCTAATTTCGAACACTCAGCGCAGAGAATTCCCTGTGGAATATCACTGCCTAAGTGAAAAGCGTCCAGTGCCAAGTTCAAGTGCCATCCTAAGCATGAACCCGTTTCTAGATCCGCAAGGACTGATCAGGGCATGCGGCCGTGTGGCGGCTTCCGAAAGCCTTCAATACAATGAACGCCATCCAGTGATTCTCCCGTATAACTGCCTGCATTCTCGCCTCCTTGCGAATTTCACGCATCGCATAACTCTCCATGGTGGTAACCAGTTAATGGTTCATCCGGTCGAAATACTGGATTCCGAGAATTAAGAACCTGATGAAAACAGTGGTAAATTCGTGCAAAGAATGTGTGATCCACAAAAAGCGGTTGCAAAGCCAACTGATGGGTGTCCTGCCCAAAGAAAGAGCATTCTCCCGACCATTCACGTATACTGGCATGGATTACGCCGGTCCGTTCGATATAAAGAACTATACGGGAAGAGCATGTCTTATTACAAAGGGGTATGTGTTAGTTTTTGTTTGTTTCTCCACCAAGGCCATCCACTTAGAGCCTAAATCTGACTTAACGACCGAGAACTTTCTTGCCGCTTTCTCTCGTTTTGTATCCAGAAGAGGGTGTCCACGTCAAGTCCAGTCAGACAATGGCAAAACCTTTGTTGGCGCTGCCACCCTGCTTTCCCGCGATTTCCTTCAAGCCATAAAAGAGTCGGTGACGAATGCCTATATTCATCAAGAGATGCAATGGCAATTTATTCCTCCGGGGGCACCCCATATGGGAGGCCTTTGGGAGGCAGGCGTAAAAAGCTTCAAGACGCTATTTTACAAATACACTGCCACACGAAAATACACGTTCGAAGAGCTCTCCACGCTCTTGGCAAAAATAGAAGCGTGCCTTAACTCCAGGCGCTCTCTCCTATGTCTGAGGATCCGACAGATTTGCTGGCTCTGACGCCAGGGCATTTCCTTGTCGGGGGACCCCTTATGTCCACGGTGGAACCCGAAGTAAAGGGGGAAACGAAATCCCTT
This sequence comes from Drosophila mauritiana, assembly GCF_004382145.1. Lineage (NCBI taxonomy): Eukaryota > Metazoa > Arthropoda > Insecta > Diptera > Drosophilidae > Drosophila > Drosophila mauritiana. The sequence goes on from NC_046670.1 coordinate 116,559, forward strand.
CTTAATCGGTGGCAGCATTTGAAAGCTCTCCATCAGCAGTTCCGTGTGCGATGGAAAGAAGAGTACCTTAAAGAACTCCACAAGCGTTCTAAATGGCAGGCCCCGTCCAAAAATCTAAGCATCAAGGACAACAACTTGCCCTCTAATGAGTGGCGGCTCGGCAGAATTCTTCTTCCGAATCTCCACAATAATAGGCGCTCTTCTCGTCCTTAATTGTAATTCACTAGCACTAATCATCAATTATTTTTCATTTCGTTTTCGATCTCCTTCCGACATTCGACTACGCGCAGCATGGCCCCTCGTCAACAAAACGCACGCAGTGCTCGTGCCGTGGAGAGCAGACGTACCCGAGGTATTCAATCCTACCGATGCCGAGTCTGCCGCGGTATCCATCCTCTTCGGAAGTGCGCGAGGTTCCTAAAGCTCAGCGCGGAAAAGCGTTTGCGAGCAGTCCTCATTAACAAATACTGCGCCAATTGCCTCGCTCACGAGCATTCCACGGGAGACTACCGAAGCGGTGATCGTTGCAAGAAGTGCGACCGATCCCACCACACGCTGCTCCACATGCACGAGCAGGTTAGCTCGTTGTCGCGGTCGCGCGCTCGCGTCTCCAACCGGTGCCAACCCGGCAAGCAGCTTCGGCCTCGTCCCAACGTTCCCGCCGGCACAATCCGCTAACTCAGCGTAGGAGTTCACCGCCACGACGCCCGGAATCGACGACGCCAGGCCCATCGCTCTCGTCGCTGCTGCAACGCCACAGCGTGAACATCCTTCCCACAGCGGTGGTCAAGTTGGAGACCGGGACGAAGACCTTCGAGACCGCAGCACTTATCGATCCGTGCAGCCCCATGAGCTGCATCGACGCTTCGTTGGCGTCAGCCTTTAAGCTTCCGATGACCAATGTTGGCGACGAGAAGGTCTGCACGACGACGATTCGCTCTAGGATCGACGCGAACACGAAGCTCGAGGTCGTGCTCAAGATCGAGCCCAGGGTGCGGATCCGTACACCTGTCCGGGCATTGAGCGACACCGTAGTGTCCAAGTACCGGGACATCATGCTGGCTGATGACGAGTTCCATCGGCCGGCTACCGTCTCCATGGTCTTAGGAGCGGATATTTATCCTAAGGTTATCCAATCCGGATTCCTGACCTTCGACGAGGGAATGCCGGTCGCTCAAAAGACCGTGTTTGGGTGGATCGTGTCCGGTGCCTGCAGCTTGCCGTAGGATGGCTATGTTGCAACCCCAGTGATTGCAAGGGGGGCGGAATGTTCAATTTTCGGGGTTTGGACTGTCACCCGCTCTCCGCTCCCTCTTACGCTCACCACTCCCTCTTACGCTCTTCCGCTCTTGGGAGAACCCAACTCATTAGAGTAAGCTTTAGTGTAAAACTAACCACGCACAATATAGATACGCCCGGTCGCGCCCGCGCATTTACAAAAGTCAAGTGTTCGCTTTTCTCCGAGTGTTATATTTTCAGCAAACTAGGAATTTTCCAAGACCAGCAAACCCCAGCATCCTAACACTACACTAACTCAATAATTCTACCAACAAGAATAATACAAAACCAGGAAATTCAAAAAGGCATTTATGTTGCAAACACAGTTGCAACAACCAAAAATGCTTTTGCCCGATTGCTGAATACAAATAATAAAGATAAAATAGTAAATATAAAAGATCTACAATATGAATCACTTTCGAACTATGACATAGTTCAAACCAACCCTGAAGCAAGAGAAAAAACTGTCATGTCTCAATTAACACAAAATTTTCCACCACAATTCAAATCTACACTAACAGATTTATGCACCAAGTATAGCGATGTATTCGGACTTGAAACCGAATCAATCACAACAAATAATTTCTACAAACAAAAGCTAAGATTGACAGATGATGAACCAGTATATATTAAAAATTATAGAAATCCTCATAGTCAACTTGACGAAATTCAAGTACAGGTAGAAAAATTAATTGATATCAAAATAGTCGAACCGTCTGTGTCCCCATATAACAGCCCACTTTTGTTAGTTCCAAAGAAATCTCTTCCTGGTTCTGGTTCTTACTGGTTCCTTAATAAAAAATTGTTGTCCGATAAATTCCCACTCCCTAGAATTGATGATATTTTAGATCAACTAGGTAGAGCAAAATATTTTTCATGCCTAGACTTAATGTCAGGTTTTCATCAAATTGAACTCGAAGAAAGTTCAAGAGATGTAACGTTTTTTTCAACGAGCAATGGCTCATATCGCTTCACGCGATTACCATTCGGTTTAAAAATAGCACCAAATTCTTTTCAAAGAATGATGACTATAGCTTTCTCTAGACTTGAACCTTCTCAAGCATCCTGTATATGGATGATTTAATAGTTATTGGTTGTTCCGAAAAACATATGGTTAAAAACTTGACTGATGTTTTTGAGAAATGCAGGAAATATAACCTAAAACTACATCCAGAAAAATGTTCATTTTTCATGCATGAAGTCACATTTTTGGGACACAAATGCACAGATAAAGGAATCTTGCCAGATGACAAAAAATATGACGTCATCAAAAATTATCCAGTCCCACACGATGCGGACAGTGCTAGACGATTTATTGCATTTTGCAATTACTATAGACGTTTTATCCAAAATTTTGCCGAATATTCTCGTCATATAAACAAGATTATGTAAAAAAGATGTAAAATTCGAATGGACAGCTGAATACCAGCATGCCTTCGAACATCTGAAATCGACACTAGTTAATCCCAATTTATTACAATACCCAAATTTCAGCAAAGAATTTTGCATAATAACGGATGCAAGTAAGCAAGCTTGTGGAGCAGTGTTAACTCAATGCAAAAAAGGTCTCCAACTTCCAGTGGCATATGCATCAAGAGAGTTTACAAAGGGTGAAAGTAATAAAAGCACAACAGAACAAGAATTGGCAGCAATTCATTGGGCAATAACTCATTTCAGACCATATATTTATGGTAGACATTTCACTGTCAAAACAGACCACAGACCACTTACATACCTGTTCTCTATGAAAAATCCGAGCTCTAAACTAACTCGTATGAGACTTGAATTAGAGGAGTATAATTTTACATTTGAGTATCTAAAGGGAAAAGACAACTATGTAGCTGATGCGTTATCAAGAATAACTATCAAAGAACTACAAGAAATGACTAGAAATATAAAGAAAGTCACTACAAGATATCAAAGTAGACAAAAATCCTGCGCAGGAGATAAAGAAATAGAATTGCCTAAGCAATCTATAGAAAAAGCTTCAAAGCCCAACGTATATGAAGTCATCAAAAATGACGAATTACGTAAAGTAGTGACCTTGCATATAAAAAATATGCTATGTTTCTTTAAACATGGTAAGAAAGTTATTGCAAGATATGATGTTAGCGATTTATATACTAATGGAATACTTGATTTAGGTAATTTTTTCCAAAGGCTTGAAATGCAAGCCCGTATAAATAAAATCAGCCAACACAAAGCGGCTTCGTGGAAAAATATCTTTGAACATGTTTCAATTGATAATTTCAAAATAATGGGCAATAAAATATTAAATTCATTGAGAGTAGCGCTACTAAACCCGGTGACCCTAATAGAAAAATTAAAAGATAAAGAAGCTATATTGTCTACATTTCATGACGATCCAATACAAGGAGGTCACACAGGCATCACAAAAACCTTGGCCAAGGTCAAAAGATACTATTACTGGAAAGGTATGTCTAAAGATATAACTGAGTACATTAAAAAATGTCAGAAATGCCAAAAATCAAAAGTGACAAGAAATACAATAACTCCTATAACAATAACAGAGAACCCAATAAAAGCTTTCGACAGGGTGATAGTGGACACTATAGGTCCGCTACCAAAATCAGGAAATGGCAATGAATATGCAATCAAACTAATATGTGATTTAACTAAATATCTAGTTGCCATACCAGTTGCAAACAAAAGCGCAAATACTGTCGCTAAAGCAATTTATGAATCTTTTATTCTAAAGTACGGTCCAATGAAGACGTTCATTACGGACATGGGAACAGAATATAAGAATTCAGTTATAAATGACTTGTGCAAATATCTAAAAATAAAAAATATAACATCAACTGCACATCATCACCAGACAGTTGGAACAGTCGAAAGAAGTCACCGAACTTTCAATGAATATATACGTTCATACATATCGGTTGATAAAACTGATTGGGACGTATGGCTTAAATATTTCGTATACTGTTTTAACACAACCCCATCAATAGCACATAACTATTGTCCATACGAACTTGTCTTTGGTAAAACAAATAACTTGCCAAATCAAGTTAATAGCATAACTAATATAGAACCCATATAAAATGTAGATGATTATGCTAAGGAAAGTAAATATAGATTAGAACTAGCCTATAAAAGAGCTAGAATTATGATAGATGAACATAAAGAGAAAAATAAGAAACTTTATGATCAGAAAGCAAGGAACTTAGATATATTAGTAGGAGATAAAGTTCTATTAAAAAACGAAACAGGTCATAAGTTAGACTCCAAATATACAGGTCCGTATAAAGTAAAGGAAATAGGAGAAAATAATAACGTTATAATAACTAATAATAAAAATTAAACTAACTAATTGCGACGTCGTAAATATTTATAGTATGATCATACATAGGCATAAAAATAATAATAATAATAATAATAAAAAAAAATATATTTTTCTTTTTGAGGTTTTACTTAAAAATTCTCACTACATAAATGTACTTAAAAACAATCATAACACAATTTTTAATAATGTATAAGCTACCTTTAGATTAAATTCATAATATTACGTTATTTTTCAAAAGGAGGGAGATGTAGTATGCAAATTAAAATTGTTACTCTTTATTTATTTAAAAAAATAAATTTTATTTTTTGTTATTTAACATTTATTCGGTGATAAACTTTTTCACTTATACTATTACGAGACACTTGGTAACTTATCTTTAGCTTCGAGCTGTTGACGATCTCGTCCCGATTCAGACTGATCTCCAAATTCTAAGTCCTAATCCAATCAACCTCGGCCAGAAGCTTTTCTTTCGGAAAATAACCGAACTTTCGATAAAAGCTTTATGCTGGAATTTTTCCAATGCATTGTGAAATTCAATTATGCTGATCGATGCAGTTTTTGATTGATGCGCAATAAGTCGGCCGTGGTTTGGTCTCCAAGCGGAAGCTGTGTTTACGTTAAGTTTGGGTTGCTTATGTTAGCGGGTAGCTGAGTGCTGGCAAAGGCAATGACAAAAACAAAGGCAAAGGAAATGTCGACGAGATTGAGAATTGAAATTTGTTTATAAACTGTGGAAGGGAGCTATGTTCATGGGTTGGATAACTCTCCCCCTTCTAAAATGACGCGTCCCGCTTCATTATTAATTTCGTTCAAACGTTCATTTAATTCTGTTAAAAATTCTACATCATTATTTGGTTTTTCTGGTTCTGGCCGTTTTTGTTTGGTTACAAATATATAATATCTGAATTTTATTATAAATATAGTTAAGAAATACAAAATGATTAAAATTAATAATATAAATGAAATTGAAATTTTCCAATTGTAAATTTCAATAAATGGGTTTAAAATATTAATGTTGTCAAGAGAAAGTTCTGAATTGTTGGATTTTATATATTCTGATATTTCTAAGTTTTTAAAGTGGTTGGTAGTTATGTATTCAAGTATTTTGTTTTCTGAATTGGTGTATGAAATATTATTTATTGTAGTTGTGCTGTTAAATGTTATTAAATATGACCCGTTTAAATGAGAATCGTTCACAATATTATTTCCATTTATTAGAATGGCACCTTCTTGAATGATATCTATATTCTTATTTTTTTCTAGAATTTTAGTGCAAATTGATTTTTCTCCATTTAGTAAGCGGGTAAAACAAGTCTTATCTTTACTTATAATACAATAGTTGTTAAAAAGTTCGTTCTTAAGATTAGATATTTCATAAAAGGTATTTTGCGACCTGATTACTTATAAGTAATTTTCCATCATTATGTGAAATGGATCTGGCATAGTAAATTTCGCATGTGTTTGTTATAACGGGGTATTTTATATAAATTATTAAGAGTTCTTTATGCAATACAATTTTGAATATGGCGATGTCCATTAAGTCTGCAATAAGTACAGGCTGTTGTTCGTGATCTAATATTTCTTTAATGTCTTCATTATTTAAAATTTTTGTGTTAAATAAATCAATTTTGGCCAGTGTGATAGTATCAATAATGTTTTGTAAGTCAAATGTTAATAAACGTAAACGATGTTTTCGTAATGGCAATTCTTGATCAATAAAAATGTTTTTAAAATGATCGGAAAGTGATTTTATCTCTTTAAACAATTTGGAATTAATAATAAATTGTTGGTTATTGTTTTCAATTAAATCATTTATTTTATTCTGTATTTTAATGAAATCATCGTGATCCGGAGTTCCAGCTAACCATTTCCAAACAGTGCCTAACTCATTTATTCCCCTTTTTGATCTAGTTGATATCAGTTGTGACAAAATTAATTCTATTATCTTTATTTCGTAAGTAATTGTGTCCGTATATTTTTATCTTTTCGTACATATCCTGATTCTAGATTGAACTGGAGAGGCTAAATCCTGTGTTCCTGTGTTATTTAAATTAGAGGGCTTATTATACCCCTACAATATCAGAAGTGGGCCGATCACGAGCCAAAGAAAAAAAAATGAATATAAGCAATGCATCGACGGAGCAGTTAAAAGGGTGGTTAAGTGAAATAAAAGAACCGACCACGGGAACAAAAAGAGAATTGATTTTGCGTTTGAATAATTTAACAAACGAAAAGCGAAATCAATTGAAATTATTATTAAAAAGCGAGGAAGAAGATTTCTACGGAAGAAGCAATAATAATGTTCAAAAAGGAAAAAAAAATAACGCAAAAGACGGAGAGCATAAAGACGACGAAAGTGACGGCGAAGCTGGAGATAGCAACGAAGACGGTGATGAGAAGAGCACTGTGCGCAACAACAAAAGTAACGGCGAACATGACGACAGAAGTGCGGTACGCAGTTACAAGAACAACAGTGCAGACGGCGCCCGCAACAAAAACAGCGGCGACGGGAATAGCGACGAAAACGAAGTTGGCGGCAGCGAAGACGGCGACAAAGATGGCAGCGGTGAAAAAAGCAACAAAGAATTTGGCGAGAATAAACGAAATACAGTGGGACAAGCTGTGCAAAATATGGATTTATTATTGCGTATGGCAACCGATGCAGTAAATGAATTTTCGGGAGATACATGTGCACGCAAATGGATCCTACAGGTGAAAAATATAGCCAGCGTTTATGGAATACATGAACCGTATATAAAGATTTTGATCGTCAGTAAGATAAAAGGAAAAGCATGCATGTGGTTGCATGCAGATCCAGAACGTGTATTGCTACCAACAGAGCAGTTGACGGCTGAGCTTATATCAATGTTTGGTGAGAGGAAGTCGAAGTTAGAAGCAAGGCGAACGAAAATGGACAGCGGGCGAAAGCTTTGTTGCTTATGCAGACGATAAGGTGAAGCTTGCACATGGAATAAAAATGGATGATGAAGAATTGGTGGCGCTCCTCATTGAAGGTATTCCGAATCAAATGCTACGTAACCAAGCCCGTATCCAATGCTTTGAAGATATCCAGCACACAAAGCGGGCATTTGCGGAAGTGAAACTACCGAAAATGGATGAAGCAGACAAGAAGGTGGCATCGGTGAACAATAATAACAGCACACTCTTGCGTTGTTTCAATTGCAATTCGAAGGGACACTGGGCCAAAGAGTGCAGGAAGCCAAAGCGCGAAAAAGGGTCATGCTATGCCTTTGGTGAGATGGGGCACTTTGCAGCAAAGTGCCTGAAAAACAAGAATGGGGATGAAAACAATTACGTAAGATATTTTGAAATTAATTTTATGAACAATTCTAAATCAAAATTTATTACAGCATGCCTCATATACACGGGAAGCCCCATTTCGTTCATCAAAATTAGTAAAGTACCTAAAGATGTTATTGAAGTACCAGTTTTAAGTTCATTTTACGGATTAAACAAAAGTTCCTTGAAAACATATGGAAAAATATTGTGTTACGTTATGAAAAATTTGAATAAAATACACTTTAATTTAATAATAGTGGCAAACGAGTCTATGAGTCATGATGTAGTATTGGGAAGAGACTTTATGGAAGCATGCAACTTATGCTTGAATCTGGACACCTTGAAAATGATTACAGTGGATAAAATTGGAAGTCGATGTAACAAGAAAAGCGATAAAATGCTAGAAGAAACAAATATGTACAACAATAGTAAAACAGTTAGCGATAGTGTTAGTCAAGGTAGTAGTAAAAGTCAAATGATTAGTGACAAGGTTAAAAATAAATTAGAGAAAGCTGTCAATGCTGAAATAAGCACAGCGGAGAGGGAAATGCTTGAAATTAATGTAATAGATGACTCAATTGATTACAAAATAGGTGATCAGGTGGATCATAATATGAAATGTCAATTTATTGAGTTGGTAGAAAACTGTTATGTTAATAAAGAAAGACCGAATGAACCGGAGATTCGGTGAGAAATACAATTAAGATTAAATGACCCGAAACAGTTTAGTTGTTCTCCTAGAAGATTAGCATATACTGAAAAAGAAAAGCTGCAGGTTATCTTAGATGAGTATCTAAAAAACGGAATTATTAAACCGAGTGATTCAGAGTATGCATCTCCGATAGTGTTAGTGAAAAAGAAAACAGGAGACCTAAGATTATGTGTTGATTACAGAAAATTTAACAAAACAATGGTCAAAGATAATTATCCTTTACCATTGATTGATGATTTGTTGGATAGATTAGTAAATAAAACGATATTCTCGAAGTTAGATCTTAAACATGGCTACTTTCATGTTTTTGTTAATAAGGAATCGATGAAATATACATCTTTTATGACGCCTTTAGGACAGTTTGAATTTTTAAGGATGCCAATGGGGCTGAAAAATGCACCGGCGGTCTTTCAGAGATTTATTAATAGAATTTTCAAGGATATGATAAGGCAGGATAAAGTTATTATATATATGGATGACATTATGATAGCTAGCAAAGGAATTAAGGAACATATGGAAGTACTTAGGGAAGTTTTTGACAGGTTGACGAGGAACAAATTAGAGCTGAGAATGGATAAATGTGAGTTTCTGCAATCGAGTGTACAATATTTAGGATTTTTAATAACAAGTAAGGGAATACAGGCCAATGACAAGGGAATAGAAGCAATTAGAGATTTTCCAGTACCAGATAAGGTGCATGATGTCAGAAGCTTTTTAGGATTGTGTTCATATTTTAGAAGATTCATTAAGGGTTTTTCAACGATAGCAAAACCTTTATATGACTTATTAAAGAAAGACAAAGAATTTTCGTTTGAAGAAAAAGAGTTAGAATGTTTTGAGACACTTAAGAAAAAGTTAGTGGAAGCTCCAGTGTTAGGGTTATATTGTTATAAGGATGAAATAGAGTTACATACAGATGCAAGTGCACAAGTCTTTGGTGCAGTGTTATTGCAAAAGAAAGAGGATATGAAATGGCACCCTATATTTTATTACTCGAAAGCCACAACAAAGGATGAGGCCAAATATCATAGTTTTGAACTTGAAACATTGGCCATCCTGTATGCATTAAGAAGATTTAGAATCTATGTACAGGGAAAGAGATTTAAAATTGTTACGGATTGCAACGCATTAACTCTAACGTTAAATAGAGTAGAATTAAATCCTAGGATTGCAAGGTGGGCATTAGAACTATTAGAGTACGATTTACGGTAGAATGAAGAAACATCTGTTTGTAATAATAGATGGATTCACAAAATATGTTAGGTTATACGCAACAAAAACAACGAACACAAAGGAAGTAATTCTAGCTTTAAAGGATTATTTTAGATGATATAGCAGGCCGAAAGTTATAGTATCAGATAGGGGGACCTGTTTTACATCCGAAGATTTTGCAAAATGTATGGAAGAGTATAATATTAAACACATAAAGATAGCGACAGGTTCACCCCAGGCCAATGGACAGGTAGAAAGAGTCAATAGAATAGTAGGGCCTATGATAGCTAAATTAACAGACATTGAAAAGGGATTGCATTGGGATGCAGTTATTGAAGACGTAGAATTTTCTCTGAATAATACCAAACAAAGAAGTGTAGCGGAATCTCCCAGCAAGATGTTGTTTGGAATTGAACAAAAGGGAAAAGTTGTTGATGAATTAAGACAAAAATTAGAAGAGTTAGATAATGTTAGTGAAATTAGAGACCTGAAAGAAATTAGAAGAAAAGGATCGGAATCGCAATTAAAAGCACAGAGGTATAATGAAAAATGATATAATAATAAGAAAAAAGAAAGTACGCAGTACAAAGTAGGAGATTACATTATGGTTAAGAATTTCGATAGTACAGGAGGAGTTGCTAGAAAGCTAATACCTAAACATAAGGGTCCATATGTAATAGAGAAGGTATTGAAAAATGATAGGTTTTTAATTAAAGATTTTGAAGGTTTTCAATTGGCGCGCAATCCATATCAAGGTGTCTGGAGTAGTCAAAATATTAAACATTGGATAGGGAGAAAGTAAATTTGTATAATTAAAAATAAGAAAAGTAAAAAAAAAAAAAAAAAAAAAAAGGTTTTAAGTAAATAGCGACTAAGAACAATGTAATAAGTATAAGTTCAAAATGATCACCACAAGATCAGGTGATCTTAAATGTCAGGATGGTCGAATTGTAGTAGGCTAGAGGTACATAAGTGTAGTATAGCAACATAGTATATAAACATTAAGTGTATAAACATTAAGTCATGTCATTAAGTTCGCTTTCGGGTGGCATTCTCTCTGTTTCGCAACATCGGCTCTGTAGCAACAAGCATAGATGCAGATCGCTAACGGAGAGGGAGTCAGTCGAATGCTAAAGCTGGAAATGAAAAGTACCGAATAAACTGGAGAGGCTAAATCCTGTGTTTCTGTGTTATTTAAATTAGAGGGCTTATTATACCCCTACAGTTATGAATTTTTTCTTTGTCGGAAAACTCAACGACTGCGTGCTCGGTATTTGTGGATTCCAAGCTATTTGATTTAAGACTGACGGAATTATCATCGTCGTCTTGTTCAGGATTTTTCAATCCCAAACTGATATATTGTTTATTAGCGGATAAATCTACGCTGGCGTGCTCAGGATTTTCAGATCCCGAACTATTAGTTTTATTAATGACGGATAATTCAACGTCGTTGTGCTCAGGATTCATTGATCCCAAGCTAAATAAACTGCCTTCAGCAATTACCGTTTCGGTTTTATATACCATTTGCTCATCTAAATATTTTTTAATGATATATTCCGTTTTATCGGGGGGTGTGTTTTGGACTAATTTACATGACCTGCGCTTGTGTTGTGTTTTTGCGCTGGGTATTGATTATAATTATTTCTTTGGAAATTATTATTAAAATTGTGTCGGTTATTATTATAATTCCACTGGTTGTTATTATTCCTAGGATGATTATACTTCCATAGGTTCTGGAGGTGGTTGAACTTAACGTAATTTTCTTGTTTACTTCGTTGTAGAATTCTGTAATGGTCATGCGTCCCTGTCTTAAGATGCTTAATTCCGATTCGAGTATATGGATTGGTCTTTTATCGTTATAAATAAAATCCAATCGGGAAAGAATTGCTTGAAAATTTAAAACGGTACCATGGTTGGTTAGAGCATCGTGTGCTGCTCCCATGATTTTATTACGTAAAATTGTTAAAGCGATAAAATATTGTTCACTTTAAGTTTTATATAGACTCATTGCGGTTTCCTCACCTTCTCTCCAGCCTACATATTGGGTTATTTAACCTGTGAACTTTGGTAAGGATTTAATTACCTCTAATGTAGTTTCGCATTTTATGGTTCTGTCAATTGTTTGGATTTTATAGTCTTCTACCTCATTTTTGTTAGCGGTTAACTGCTCTTCTAACCCTTCGAGTTTTCTGGTTACTTCACTCAACTGTACATTTATTAATCGGTTTATTAATTCCATTGTCAGATTGCTGGCGCTGGATATCCCGCCCGCAGAAAGAGTTGATACTGAACCTCCGGTTGCCATTGTTAAATTTAAATTATCAAAACTATTTATCAAATCTTCCAGATTGTTTTTAAATTAAATTGATATTGTAATATTTAATTTTAATGTAGTATTTTCTGTATCTTAATCTCAATTTTTTTTAAATTTTTATCTAGAGACTTAGTGTTGTTTTTATCTGCTCACGATACTTTCCGTGGGAGTTCTTCCTTCAGCGTAGTTGGTGGAGGGTAGGGGTCTTCCTTCGATTGGTTGGTCTTAATAATTCTTTGTTGGAGTCTTCCTTCAATTTGGTCGTCTTGATTATTATTTATTGGGGTCTTCCTTCAATTTTTTATATAACCTTTTTTTTAAATTTGTTTGAATTTCTTTGGGTTCGTAGTTGAGTTCTGAATTTTTTATTATTATTGTGTTCTCGTAATTTGTATTAAGTATTCAGTCCACCTTTTTATATTATATTCTTAATTGAATTATTGCATTAATTGATTTCCAATTAAGTTTTTCCACGATCACTTTCACAGTAGTTAGATGTCGTTGGATTGTTGTGGATGTTTTAATTTTTCCACTAAAAATATGGATTGTTGGCGGCGCGAGTTCCGTTTTATTTTTAACTTATTATCGTTAATATTTATTTAGAACTTTTAAATACGCCGCCCCACGTTGGGCGCCAATTAAAATTGTTACTCTTTATTTTATTTTTTATTATTTAACATTTATTCGGTGATAAACTTTTTCACTTATACTATTACGAGACACTTGGTAACTTATCTTTAGCTTCGAGCTGTTGACGATCTCGTCCCGATTCAGACTGATCTCCAAATTCTAAGTCCTAATCCAATCAACCTCGGCCAGAAGCTTTTCTTTCGGAAAATTACCGAACTTTCGATAAAAGCTTTATGGTGGAATTTTTCCACTGCATTGTGAAATTCAATTATGCTGATCGATGCAGTTTTTGATTGATGCGCAATAAGTCGGCCGTGGTTTGGTCTCCAAGCGGAAGCTGTGTTTACGTTGGGTTGCTTATGTTAGGGGATAGCTAAGTGCTGGCAAAGGCAATGACAAAAACAAAGGCAAAGGAAATGTCGACGAGATTGAGAATTGAAATTTGTTTATAAACTGTGGAAGGGAGCTATGTTCATGGGTTGGATAACTTGCACACATATCGGTTAACCACTGTATTCATAATATACAATCACATTGTAGTACTCTGTTGCAATGTGTACATAAACAGTTCAGCCCAAGCGTATGTTGAGGGCTAACTTACCTAATTGCATGATCAGCAGTACTCATGCTGGCCAAGCGCTGACCGCTAATATGTGTGCCTATAGCACCCCTCCTCCAGCAACGTCGCTCGGCGACAATATATATATATATATAGGAAACGCATATAAGCGTCGCTGCGCTGCAGGCTATGCCGGCAGCGCTGCTCCTCGACTTAGGCTAAGAAACCTTTGTATTTAGATCGCCAGATTATTGACGAATTAACTTCGAATGGAGCGGGACCTTCCCTGCTCCTACAAATCGATAAAAAGTAAATTCAAAACTAAAAACCAATCTTTCAACTGGTTGTTACAACATTATCATTTATTTGTTGGGCGTTTTTAACGTCTATATTTCCTGTCACAACTTTTATTAAGCTGCCAAGACCGTTCACCAATCCTCTCTTTTCTCTCCTTGAGGGTATTAATGCTTTAATTTAGATTTTTAACCGGTCTACTTTTTCTTTCAAAACGTCAATTATCTCTTGTAAAAATAGCATTTGTTTCAGGTCGTTTCGAATTTTTCTTTATTTTTAAGGAGGTCTATTATATTATGGTGATATAAACGTCAACCCGTTGTCCTTTTATGTGTCCGATATGTTTCTTGAATCAGGTCGTTAGTTTATTCCTTCTATTTTCTTGTCTAAAAACTGTTGTACCTATATTGATAGTTTCTGGTTTTTTTCCTATTCTCATTGATCTTAGCTTCATTTTATCGTCCATGTCCTTTTTAATGTTTGGGTAGATCGTGTTGCGAATATAGTTCAGTTATTGCAGGTAGTCGTGTTCGTTGTTTTGAGAGATATTTTGATTTATAATGTGCGGTCTTTCGTGGAAAACCTCCAAGAATGTGTATTTTGGGGAACTACTTGAAGATTGTTAAAATGAAGTCAAGTGTAATTCTATGCTATTCTGAGCACAAAAGTCTTTAAAAAGTGCGTTTGCACTCGATCGCAAATTAGTTTTTTCGAAAGTCCGAATGTCGAAAGGAAATTCTTCATTGATTTTACTATGTTGATACTGTCTCTCGATGGGACTGGGACCATGCCGCAAATTTAGAAAATATGTCAATTATAGTTAGTATTGTTTTTCCGTTGATTGTATAAATGCCTACGTGAATAATTTGCATTGGGGCTAGAGGAGATTCTGTTTCTGAATATTCGAGTCTTGCGGTTGCCTGTCGTTCTTAAGTGCTTGGCAGACGTCGCTGTCGTTAATAATGTGTGAGTCTTTGGTTTTTTGTTATATTGACCTTTTTAAATGGGCTACTGTCTCCTCTTTTCCCCTGCGGTATTCTTGTTCGTGTGGGACGGTTATGTCTTTTAAAAGGTTCGTGCATCTAATAACCTTGTATCGTGGTTAATCGTGCCTTGAGATATTACCGCCCCAATGGCGAAGTTACTAGCGTCCGTGGTTAAGATAAAGGGTTTTCTGAGGTCGGGGTATTGGAGGATCGTGTCGTTGCATAGCAGCGTTTTGCAAGTTTCAAAGGCTCTAATGTATTCCTCATCTATTATGACTGTTGTCTTGCCTTTTAGTTGTTGTGTCAGAGGTTTGGTGATCGCTGCGAATTTCCTTATGAATTTTCTATAATAACCGAGTAGAAAAGAAATGACTTAATTTGTTTTTGGGTTTTTGGCATAGGGAATACCTTAGTCTGGTCCAATCCTCCTGATATGAAGATGTCTTCTGAAATTTGTGTTGTTTCGCACCAAAAGACGCAGTTAGCGATGCTTACGGGTAGTTTCACTATGTTCTTGGAAGTTTTCTCTAGAACGTTGAGTTCTGAGGTATAGTGAGGTGTATAGTTTTCTGTGTGCATTACGATTTTAAAGTGCTGAGTTTCTAGAACCGATTTTTTGATAGTACCCCTAGTCCTGTTGGAGTTTGAGTTATCAGATCTGTTGTGTTCGTAATTACGGTTAGTTTGCATATTTTTTGGCATTATTGCCGGTTTGTCACTTCTTTTGTTTTGGTAGTTGTCTCTTAAATTCGGGGTGCATTGCTGGTAGATTCCCTTTGGTCGGCTTTATTGTCTGCCTGGTTTCCTGCTTCTTCTTATTCCCTTGGAAATTAATGTCCCTTTCCTTGATAGCCTATTCGAAGGCTTCTTGGAGGTTGGTAGGTCTCATGGACCTTACCGCTAGTCCGAGTGGGCCTTTGATACCCCTTATGAACGTATTTATACAGGTGTCCGCAAAAAATTTCTTTTTTGTGTTAATAGATATTGGGTTGTATTCTTAAGTGTCGTATTTAGTGTTGATTGTATAAATGTCTACGTATATAATTTGCATTGTGTCTAGGGGAGTTTCTGTTTCTGAATATTCTAGTCTTTCTGGGTCTTACTTAATTGTTTGGCAGACGTCGAAAAAAAGAACGCTGCCGCAGGCTGATATGCATTGCATAGAAAAAACCGAGAGAGATGCTGCGTCTGCGGTCTTAAACTATAATAGGCATAGAAATTAAATTTTTTAGTATTAAGTAACTACGGAATTCGATGTAGGAGTTGGCTGCTGTCGACGTGCTCCTCCGTTGGAAGACTGGCTTTCAACAGAATCATCTAATGACAGCAGACACAGCTTCCTGACCGCTCTACAAATGATGCCGCATACTATCCCTAACTCAGCCACTCGAGGTACGTCGCAGCTCACAGTACTCAATTCTAAACAAGTGACCAAAATCGTTTGGTTACATTGGCTATTGAGTAACAGTTGAGTGTGTTGATCTGAAATTGTGGGATGTTGCTATATAGTGAATGTAGGGGTGAGTTTGGGTGTGGTCTAGGGATGTATTATGATGAAGTGGGGATATTGTATATAGAATTTTCATTGAAGTCTGAATGGAAAGTCAAGAGGTTGCCATCTCTTAAGACGTAGACTTAGATTTGTGGATCCCAGCATCATGACAGCTAATGGTTTGACATGTTCGTTTTTGTTGTGCAGGTATCTCATGCTGGATTTTGCAATTTCTTAGAGGTATTCCTAACATAGAAAGGCGCCTTTATTAACTGCCTTAGTAGTAATGTTTGTGTATGAAGATACCCTACTTCTAATTATCTAATTATTCTCTGAAGCAACCAGTTCCTTTTCCTACTTTTATGATTTATGAGCTTGACCTTTCCGTGATGTGTTCTTTTCATTTTAGTTTAGTGTCAACGGTTGAGACCCAAAGGTTTTTTATTATTCGACTTACGGTGAGACAATTAAAATCTTCTAAAGATACCAGCTACTGACCGTAGGTGGAATGCACGATTCAAAATCCCTAGTACCTACGTACTACAACAAAAACCTCCGTGTGCTCTCCAGTCCTTGCTCGCTGACGGACTCGCTGGGGACTGCCAAGTCAAGGCATGACTTCTATGAGTAGCTCCAATGCCTCGCTGTTCGCCCACATAACCGCGAACAAGCCACGAGGTCTGTACGGGGTACCTGACAGCAAAGACACTAGAATAATAAGATGCGTAACGGCTATACATTGTTGTTGCACTATGCAGCGACTTTTTCGGTGACGGCCAAAATTTCCCTCTGCCCGCTTGCTTACGCTGAGAGAGTAAGAAATCTTAAAATAGGATTTGCTCGCTAGTGTTAGTAAAAACAAGAGTCGAGAACGTGTATGTGTGTACGTACTTGTATAAGAAGACGATTTTCGGGCCGAAATCAATTCTGATCCAAGAAACGAATTTGAATATTTGGCACTCAACAATCATTGCCTTATTAATTTTTCACACGTCGCCAGCTAAATATTGTAAGGACAAATATTCTACTAAAAAGTCATTTTTGAAATTTATTTTGTGATATTATGATAGGGCTATTACTATTTCTAACCTATATTTAAATAATAATAACGTTAGAGCAATGAAAAACAATAATTTTTCTAATGGTGCTAATTGATTCAAAATAATATAGATTTAAAGTCTAAGAACTTCTAAGGTGAAGGGCATATTTTGTCAAATTTACAATGCATGAGCATGCGCGTGCACACATAGAGTTGTCGGCTATCACTGTATGCGTAGAAAAGAGCTGTTCGCTGTAGCGCTCTCCGGTCTCTCGCTCTCGAACAAAAATTCGAGAGCGAAAAAATCGTGTGCCAAAAATTCGTATGGCGTTACGTATCTTGTTATTCTAGTGTCTTTGATTAAACATTCCATTCATACAAAACACGAAGACCCTATCTACAAAAAACCATATAAATACCCCCAAGCGTTTGATCAAGAAGTCAACAGGCAAATCAACGAAATGACAGAACAAAAAATAATTAGGAAATCTGAATCCCCCTATTGTTCTCTAATTTGGATTGTGCCAAAGAAAAGTGATGCTTCTCGTAAACCAAAATTTCGATTAGTCATTGACTATCGTAGTCTCGATGAAAAAGCCATTGACGACAAATTCCCTATTCCAGTAATGGGCGAAATATTAGACATGCTGTCAATACTTCACAGCCATTGATTTAGCTAAAGGTTTCCATCAAATTCAAATGAATATCAATATCCAAAACAGCATTTTCAACAAAACATGGACATTACGAATATACTCGTATGCCTTTTGGTCTGAAAAATGCACCAGCAACATTTCAACGCTGCATGAACAATCTTCTAGAAGACTTAATTTATAAAGATTGTTTAGTTTATTTAGATGATATTATCATTTATTCCACTTCAATGGAAGAACACATAATGTCACTAATAAGGGTATTTGATAAGCTACGATCTGCTAATCTAAAATTGCAACTTGATAAATGTGCATTTCTGAAGGAAGAAACAGAATTTCTCGGTCACTTTATCACAACAGACGGTATAAAACCAAACCCTAACAAAATAAATGTAGTTATTAATTTTCCTATTCCTAAAACCACAAAAGAAATAAAATCATTCCTTGGACTCTGCGGATTTTACCGTAAGTTCATTCCCAATTTTGCAAAAATAGTAAAACCTATGACGTCCAAATTAAAAAAAGGAGCAGTAATTGACACAATAGATACTGATTACATGTCCGCCATCGAGAAACAAAAAGTACTCTAGAAAAAATAAATACTAAAGAAAAAAAAAATATTAGTTATAGTATGGGCAGCAAAATATTTCAGGTCCTACCTATTCGGAAGAAAGTTCGACATATTAAGCGATCATAGACCACTTGTATGGCTAAATAACATAAAAGATCCCAATATGAAATTGCAGAGATGGAAGATAAAACTTAACGAATACGATTATAATATTCAATATCTACCCGGTAAAGAAAATCATGTAGCTCTATCTCTCTAGCTCTAGCTCTATCTCTATCTAGAGTTCAAATTCAGGAAAACTTCCTAGGAGAAGACCAGATTCCCTTCCCACAAGATTCCCTTGCACAAGAAGACAACTAAAACCACATTTCAATAAGAGAAAGACTTCTTAATTATTATAACAGACAATTCGATTCATAAAAGACAATTTTGACGACCTCCAAATAATAAAATATTTCGATAAAACCCTTGCCAAAGATATCATTAAAGAATACTTCTGCACTAAGAAAAGTGTTATTTACTTTCCTGATGAAATCGACTTTCAAATATTTCAAAATGCGTATACTCAAATTATAAGTCCCGACAGTTTCACTAAAACTATGAAAACTAGTAGTAAATTAATAGACATTCAAACATACGCCCAATTCAAGGAAATCATTCTCAAAACACATAAAGAATTATTACACCCTGGTATAGAAAAACTCACACTTCAATTCAAAGAACAAAAACTTATCCAAAACATCATAAACGAATTTGAAATCTGTAACATTGCTAAAAACTGAATATAGAAACACAAAATTAACCCTTGAGACGATCCCAGAAACCTTTAGTCCCAGAGAAAAGTATGTCATGGATTTTTATTAGTAAACAATAAACAATTCCTATCATATATTGACATTTATTCTAAATACGCCTCCCTTCAGTAGAAATTGGCTTGAAACTAAAAGAGCTATTTTACGCATTTTTAACGATATGGGTAAACCCAAAAAAAGCCAACAAAGACTCCGCCTTCATGTGCATTGCACTTAAACTTTGGTTAGA
This sequence comes from Drosophila mauritiana, assembly GCF_004382145.1. Classification (NCBI taxonomy): domain Eukaryota; kingdom Metazoa; phylum Arthropoda; class Insecta; order Diptera; family Drosophilidae; genus Drosophila; species Drosophila mauritiana. The sequence continues at coordinate 135,947 of NC_046670.1, forward strand.
ATCAGAAGGAGTAAATATATCAACAAGTAAAAAATGGAATATCTGTCGTTGAGCGATTTCATAAAACCGTTAATGAAAAATTAAGCATAATAACAAGCGAAAATGAACCTGAAAACCAATTCACAAAATTTGAAAGAGTACTCTACTGGTCGAACCCCAGCAGACATCTTCATTTTTGCAGGAACCCGTCTATAACACTCAACAAAATAAAGTAAACAAAATTGACAAACTCAATGAAAATAGACACGACTTTAAAATATACACAAACTTTAAAGAATCCCCTCTAGTTAGATCAAAAACGACTAACCCATTCAAAAAGACAGGAAATGTAAGACAAATAGACGATAAACATTTCGAAGAAACAAATAGAGGTAGAAAGATAACACACTATAAGTCTAAGTTTAAAAAGAAAAAGAAAATTAATAAAGGTAAATAAAATAACGATAATTCCAGGCCTACTCCCCAGCATGATACTCATGTTATGCCTCCTATCGACAATTAACGCACAATACCTAGAAGTAACCCCTATCCAGGCCAAAAACGGCTACCTCTTCTTTCAAACCGGATCAACAGATTTACCGATAAACCATGAATATCATTACTTATCTATTAACTTAACTAAAACAGAAAATACTTATGAAGAACTTATTAAACAAACTCAACATTTTAATAACTTGTAGTTAATTAGATCTTCCATGAAGTTAATTAAGTTTCAAAACGCAATCGGTCATCTTTATCTTTATTTGGTTTTTATTCAGCATGTGTACAGTCCTGACTTATTCCTGATTTAAGACTGAACTTGGTGTGATCTACAGGCAGATCGCTCGTGACAGCCAAGTGCTGACACTAGCAAATTCTGCAATATGTATGTATGAAGTTCATACTCGATAACCAATGGGAGTCGAGTGCGACTCCTAAAAGTGCACAAGCTGAATTCGCATATTTAGGATTAGGGTGAACCTAAGGAATTAGGGTGGTCCTAAGTTTACTTATTAGTTGACTTATTATTATGATTCATATTATAATTATTATTAATATTATTATCATTATTATTATTATTGTTGTTATTATGTTCGTATATACTACATCTCCCTCCTTTTGAAAAATAACGTAATAATATGAAGTTATTTTCAAGTATATAAATTTTTTTTTTTTATCTTGTATATTAATATTTGAAATGAATGATTAAAGAGATATTAAAAAAAATATATATATTTTCATTGTATTTTGCAAAGTAAAAATTTTGTATTATAATGTTTTTATTGTTTTTTTTTTTTTTTTTTGTGTGGTTGTCCAACCAAACAAAATGTATTATGAATTAAAAATTTTTAACCTATCTTTATGAACTATCTGTTTTTTATTTTTATTTCCTATAATTGTAATGTTGTCATTATCTCCTATTTCTGAAACTAAATATGGTCCTAAATAATTATTGTCAAGTTTATGACCCGTTTCGTTTTTAAGTAATATCTTATCTCCTATTTTTAATTCAAAGTTACTAATATTTCTATCATATTTTATTTTTCTATCGGCTTTTGCCTTGTCTAACATATTTTTAGCTCTTCTATATGCTATTTCTAATCTTAGCTTAACTTTTTTTGAATAGTCATCCATGTTGTAAATAGGATCTATTCTGTCTATCCTGTGAACTGTCTTGGTAATCTTCCAAATACTAATTCATATGGACAATATTCATGAACCACTGATGGTGTTGTGTTGAAACAATAAGTAAAATATTGTATCCATATATCCCAATCGGTTTTGTCAACAGATATATATGAGCGAACATACTCGTTGAAAGTTCTGTGACTTCGTTCTATTGTCCTAATGTCTGGTGATGGTGTGCTGTTGAAGTAATGTTTTTTATCTTCATATATTTGCACAGGTCGTCTATAATTTGGTTTTTATATTCCGTTCCCATGTCCGTTATGATTGTTTTCATTGGACCGTACTTTAGAATAAAATTTTCGAATATAGCCTTAGCAACTGATCTTGCACTTTTATTTGGAATAGGTACCGTTACCAAATATTTTGTTAAATCGCAAAATGAGTACATAACATACTCATTTCCGTTTTCTGATCTTGGCAGTGGACCAATGGTAGCTATCAAAACTATATCAAATGCTGTTGCTGGCGTTTCTGTTATTGTCAACGGTGTTTTAGTATGTTTGGTTGTCTTTGCTTGTTGGCATTTTAAACATGTTTTAACATATTTACTTATTGCCTTTGTCATTTGTGGCCAATAATAATAGTTTTTTATTTTCCTCAGGGTTCTAGAAATTCCTGAATGGCCTCCTTCTGATGGATCATCATGATATTTAGACAGTATTGCTTTTATTTGAACCTTATCATTTTTATCTATCTTAGTCACCTTGTTTAATAGCGCTATTTTTAAGTTATTTAGTATTTTATTGCCCTTTTCTTTAAAATTCTTTATAGTGACAAATTCTAAGATTTGTTCACTTGGTGACAATTGTGTTTGAATGATGCTATTTATTCTTGCTTCTTCATTAAGCCTTTGAAAGAATTGATCTAAATCGATTATTTCATTAGAATAAAAATTAGTCATATCAAAACGTGTTATAATGTGTTTTCCTCTTTTTAACAAGCACTTATGTTTGTCTATTTTGAGTATAACATATTTTTTGGCATCAATGTTATTGATTACCTGATAGATATTGGGCATTTTTATATTTTCTTTCTTATTTGGTTCATGCAATTTTTCACCTGCGGAGGTATTTTTCTGTCTTGTTGTTGATCTTGTTGTTACCTTTAGTATCTGTCTATTTATTGCTTTAAGTTCTCCGATTGTTATTCGGGACAAAGCGTCTGCGACATGATTATCTTTCCCCTTGAGGTACTCTACTGTGAATTCAAGTCCTCCAAGTCTAGTCTCATTCTGGTTAATTTTGAACTGGGGTTTCTCATCGAAAAAAGATATGATAGTGGCCTATGGTCACTTTGTACTAAGAAATGTCTACCATATACGTATGGTCTGAAGTGATTTATTGCCCAGTGAACAGCTGCTAGCTCCTGCTCTGTAGTGGACTTATTACTTTCGCCTTTTGTAAAGCTTCTTGAAGCGTATGCCACTGGTAGCTGTTGACCGTTATGGTCTTGAGATAGTACCGCTCCACATGCTTGTTTACTAGCATCTGTGCTTATGCAAAATTGTTTGCTGAAATCTGGGTACTGAAGGAGTGTTGGTTTCATTAATTCCCTTTTGAGATATTCGAATGCATCATTGCATTCGCTTGTCCATTCAAATGGAACATTCTTTTTACAAAGCCTCGTTAAGTGGCGTGATTTCTCAGAAAAGTTCTTATTAAATCTTCTGTAATAATTGCAAAATGCCACGAATCGTCTAGCTTCGTCTGCGTTTACTGGTTTGGGGTAATTTTTTATTACCTCATATTTAGAGTCATCTGGCAATATACCTTTGTCAGTACACTTGTGACCTAAATAAGTAACCTCTTTCATAAAGAAAGTGCATTTTTCTGGATGTAGTTTTAAATTATGTTGCCTACATAATTTGAAAACGTCGGTTAGATTTTTAAGCATGTGCTTTTCAGAACAGCCTATGACTACTAAATCATCCATATACAGAAATGCTTGCGAAGGCGTTAAACCTGAAAATGCAAGGGTCATCATTCTTTGGAAAGAATTTGGGGCTATTTTTAAACCAAATGGTAATCGCGTGTAGCGGTATGCTCCTGTTGAAGTGGAGAATGATGTTAGGTATATTTCTTGACCTTTCGTCTAATTCTATTTGATGAAATCCTGACATCAGGTCTACCACGAGAAATATTTTGCTCGACCTAATTGATCAAGAATATCTTCTATTCTTGGAAGTGGGAATTTATCTGCTAGCAGTTTCTTGTTGATTTGGCGATAATCGACTACTAATCGCCATCTCTTTTCCGCCGCGTTAGGCAGTGATTTCTTGGGTACCAAGAGAAGTGGGCTATTATATTCTGAAATAGATGGTTCGACAATGCCATCTTTTATTAATTTGTCAACTTGCCTTTGAATTTCTGGCTTTTGACTTTCTGGCATTTTTGATATAGACTGGAGTTTTGTCATTTAATCTCAATTTTTGCTTGTAAAAATTATTAGCTGATATGGTTTCTGTTTCAAGACCAAAAATATCGCTATATTCGGTGCATAATTTTGTTAAATCGCTTTTGAATAACGATGGAAATTTAAGAAGTTTTAATACTTCTGAAGTTCTTTGTGCACTATTTTCTATATTTGCATTGTATACATCATAATCATCCAATGATTCGCTTTTTATATTTGCACTGCTAACTATAGCGTCTTTTTCAGTTGTATTAATAATTCGAATCAAGACGTTCTGAGTGTTTACGAGTGCACTTGCTATTATTATGCCAGGTTGCAATTCCTGGTTGGGGATGAGGACATGTGTGTCAGTAGATGTTAGCTGAATCTTTCGAATCACTTCTGATCTAGCTGGCAAAATTATTTCGTTATCTAGTGAATGTATAATAGGAATGTTTATGTTCCTGAAATTTTTGGGCCTCAAAGTGAACCAATCTTCTTGGTCGTGGAATTCCAAAATACAATTGTATTTCTTAATGAAATCCAAGCCAATTATACCATCCCCTGGTATAGGAAAATTGTCAGGTACGATATGGAATTCATATGGTACTGCTGCATTAGCAATACACATTTCTAAATGTAGTGTACCTAGAGACTGAATTGTCCCTTGCCCTATTCCTGATATATTTGTTGTGTTTTTTGGATTTAAATCGTTAAGATTATTGTTTCTGCATTTAAGCAGGGAAATTTCTGCACCTGTATCTATTAAAAGAGTTACACATGATTTGGTACTCATATTCTTTAGTCGTATAAAAATGCTTAAATTGAGATTAATTTTGTATAGTTTTACTGTAGATTGTCGCTCAAGGGGGCATGTTCGTTTTCCGATAGTATGTTTCGGACATTGCGGGTATGACTTGTTTTATAGTTATGGTTTTGGTTACCTCTTGAGTAACCTCCACCTCTATTATAATTTTGGTTACCACCTCGTCCTCTGTTTCCACTATGGTAACCACCTCAGCCTCTATAATTGTTATTGTATGAGTTATAATTTCCTCGGCCATTACCTCTGTTTTGGTAATTTCCTCGGTAATTATTACCTCGATAGTGTCCTCTATTATTATAGAATAATACACTATTTGAATTGCCGGTCATTTCTTTACTGCAGTGTATGTATTTTTCAATCACGCTATTCATTGTGTTGAAATTTCCAGCTTCTAATATGGTTTTGAGCTTATCGTGCCCACAATTCTTGGTCATTGCAGATATGGCTTCCTTTGTAGCGAATTTGTCTGCATTGTTTGAATCTAAACCATCATCTATACAGGCTGCTTCGAGCAACCCACGTAGGTTTTCTATCTCTGTGGTATATTGCGCTGCAGTTTTGCCGCGCTGTTGTGTACTAAGTATTTTTGCTTTGATGACATCGGGCGATTCGCCTTTAACTGATGCTTTTAATACATTTATAATACCGATAATGGTCTTTTCACTTTCAACCTTGTGTGATAATGGACCAAGTATCTTTGTCTTGATTACCTCTACCGCTAGCATCTCCTGATCTCCTTTTGTCAGATCTATTAGCCGGAGGGCCGTGAGGAATCTATTTAAGTTTAACTTTTTGCCATCAAACTCAGGTATTGTGGACGAAATTTGTCGCACATATTCCCTTGATGTTGCGGCAGAGTCTGTCATTTTGGCTGTTTCCTGTATTCTTGAAGTATTTGAATCTGAAAGTTCTTCTTCAAGTAATTCGGGTAATGTTATTACCGCTGGTATTGCAAGATCGTGGAGATCCTCTTCTTGTATTTCTATTTGCGATTCTCCTACACTTTCGATATCCTCACCGATCTCAGCCACTATAGGTGTGCTTAAAATCGTTGGGATTGTAATATTTAAGTTATGTCTATACTTGACGATTAACAAGTTCTCACGGAACCTGTATAGGAATTATACTGCTTGGGATAACTGATTTTTTGTTAATCTTTTCCTTTCTCTGTGAAATTATTGGCGTGCTTCATTAAAGCATCTTACCAATATCTGCGCATGCTTGTTGAGAGTGTCTTGTTGCACTTCTCTATTTGGTGTCATGCATTTATAAGACTTGTCGAAAGTCGTTTTAATTTCTTTAAGCTCGTTTTTTATTTCTTGCCAGTCCATTTAAAGAATAATATGGATTTATCTGTGCAATCGAACTTTATAAATTGTGGCCTCTCCTAAAAAGGTTTTTTCAATAATCTTTTTTTTTTTTTCATTCTAGTTTTCTGATATTAAAAATAAAAATTTTAGATCATCTTAATTCAAAATACATTTTGGGTGTGTTTTTTTTTTTTTTTTTGTAACATATATATGTTTATATATATTAAAGTAAATTATTTAGATGATTATTAAAGTATTTCTTTATGCATTCATCTTTTTTTTTTTTATTTTTAAATTTTATCCAAATTATTCTCTGCTCTGCCTATATAACGCTTCTTTATTATGTTGTTATGCTTAACATATTGCGTTTATATAAACTGAGCGACTGTTACGATCGTCAAGATCAAAAGGAGTAACCACAGTGACTGAATGTCTTCTGTATGGTCGACTATTTTTAAGTTATTGACCACATTGGCCGTATTATCTTTTGTCTGACTATCGTCAGATCCAAACCAACCCATTTTTGTATATTTTTTTTTATTTTTTTTTTATTTTTGGTTTTTGGTTTATTTTACTTTAAAAAAATCTTGTTTTGATTTTTTTTTTTAAATATTGTTACATTTTCCTGCCTAATTGGTGTATGGCTTTACGGGCCATTCTTCTCGTCGGGCAGAAAAAGTTCCGCTCAATGTTACAATATTTTGTGTAATATTAATATGCAGAGCAGTGCATCGAGGGTGGTGTGCCACGCAGGGCAACAATTATTTATTTTTCAGCTCCTACTTGCTTCACGTCGCCGGTGTTGGCACTCTGACCCTCCTTGCATCAGCTGGACGTCGCCGGGGTTGGCACGCTGACACTCCCTCGATGACGTAGTGAGCGGGCTGTTCACCACGTTGATGATGATGTCCTCATTTAGGGGTTATGTGCTGGGGCTGCAATGTCTGCATGTATTTTCACAGTGTGGTGTGAACAGTGGTCCCTCGCAGTCGTTCGGGCAGCTTTTCTTATAAGCAGGCAGGCTTTTCGGATGGGGAGTTGGAGTTTTGTTAATAGGTAACGATTTTATTTGTTTTTCTGAGTGAGCGGGTGTGGTGGGGATTTTTTCTTAAGATATTCGACACAGTGGTCTAGCTCAGCTTGTAGTTTTTGAGCTTTCGACCATTCGGGCACTGGAGTGTTCGTATATAATAGCCACTTTATGTGTGCTATTCTCTTTTTAGCTTTATTTCGAACTCCGTCCCTGTTTTTACCCATCACACTAACACTCTACTCACTCAGATCGCTGTTTCTCTACAATTGCCGGCGTCTTGGTGGATAAGCATTGAATGCCGGGCATGCTGATCCTCTCACGTTTAGTGAAGCGGTTTCCTTTAGTTTCTGCTATCACTTATAACGGTCCTGTCACGGTCGCCATGTAGTTAATTAGATCTTCCATGAAGTTAATTAAGTTTCAAAACGCAATCGGTCATCTTTATCTTTATTTGGTTTTTATTCAGCATGTGTACAGTCCTGACTTATTCCTGATTTAAGACTGAACTTGGTGTGATCTACAGGCAGATCGCTCGTGACAGCCAAGTGCTGACACTAGCAAATTCTGCAATATGTATGTATGAAGTTCATACTCGATAACCAATGGGAGTCGAGTGCGACCCCTAAAAGTGCACATGCTGAATTCGCATATTTACGATTAGGGTGGACCTAAGGAATTAGGGTGGTCCTAAGTTTACTTATTAGTTGACTTATTATTATGATTCATATTATAATTATTATTAATATTATTATCATTATTATTATTATTATTGTTATTATGTTCGTATATACTACAAACTCACCACAAATACAGTATCTAGTAGAAAAACTTAACAGAGAAATTGTAAAACGTAGTAAACGCGGTCTTTATCTTTATCTAACTTTATGGGAACAATTTACAAATACTTATTCGGTACCTTAGATCAAGATAAAGAAGAATTACAACACCAAATAGCCGACATCTCTAAAAATAATCTACAAATAAGCGAACTTAACTACGTAATAAAAGTCATTAACCAAGGAATCGAATTGACCAATCATTTAAATAATAACTTTGAAGGAGAACAAATGATAAATTTAATAATTTGCAACTTACAACAATTCACTGAATACATTGAAGACATAGAGCTTGGTTTGCAACTGACACGCTTAGCTATCTTTAATCCAAAACTTTTAAAACACGATTCATTAATCCACGTCAATTCTGAAAAACTTCTTAATATTAAAACTTCAGCTTGGCTTAAATCTGATACGAACGAAATTCTGATAATATCCCACAATCAAAGAGAAATAACCAAAACACCCGTTTTTAAAATAATACCCTACCCAGACGGAAAAAGTAACATGCTAACCGAAACAATACATGACAAATATTTTTCACACAATAATCAAATATACCCGGTAAGTTCTCAAAGCTTAGTTGTACAGTTAATTAATTCGAAAATACAATTGTTGCTTCTTATCTTTATTTGATTTACTTTATGTACTTCTTGCTCTGTTCTTATTTTATAACTGAAACTTGGCGTGGTCCGCAGGCCGTATGATGAAGTTTATACTCGATAACCAATGGGAGTCGATTGCGACCCCTAAAGGCGTACATTGCTGAATTTGCATATTTAGGAGTAGGATGGACCTGAGGATATAGGGTGGTCTTAAGTTTACTTATTGGTTGTCTTATTATTATGATTCATATTATTATTATTATTATTATTATTATTATTATTATTATTATTATTATTATTATTATTATTATTATTATTATTATTATTATTATTATTATTATTATTAATATTATGTTCGTATATACTAAAGTTGTACAGTAAAGTTCGGTAATCAAAATCAAATAAAAATTTCGAAAATAAGATTATAAATATCTTTAACTTTAGCCACAAACCTGCAGTCGTTGCTGTGCAAAACAGCACGATTCCTAAACTTTGGACTCTGCCTTGCAGAGTCGGCATATGGTCAACCACAAACAATAGTGGATAAGGTGCGTTAAACTTGCAATTTGTGCCCATTGGGCCCATCTCTCTGTGGACTTCTCAAAAACAGTTAACATCAGAGCGAAACTGAAAACGACCCTGCCCATTAGGCTGGTGACTTGTCTCTCACTTGTTAACGCACAGGCTGGCGTGAGATAAGAAAATTACTTCTATTTTTTCCGAGTTGAAAATTTAGTTATTTATTAAATGGATAAAAACACACATCCTAGTCCACCGCTCTCGGAAGAGCTGAACCGATTTGAGAAGATGAAGAAAATCGCTGCACATACTCCAGCAGAAATACGAGCCATGATTGCCTCAAGACAATATGATTCTAATGGCCTTTCACAAGGAAGTTTTGGTAAAACCAGCTCTGCTTCAACAGTAACTAATACAGTTACCACTTCTCTTGTTTGTTCAACAACATCAACGTACACTGTGGGAGCTTCGACAAGTACTGCTCCGACAAGTACTGTTTCGACTTCATCAGAGGTTTGCCGTCTGGGGTGCTCGTTTCAGACCATCCCCCCTTTGGACGCAGGAAGCGGATTCCTACCGATTCTGGAAAAGATCCAACAATATTGAAAAAAAGCAAAGAAACAATTTCCCGTGCGTCTATGGGAAAAACAAAACAAGCTTCCCCATCAACTAGTCTGTGCAACAACCGTTTCGCACCTTTAGCTGAAGAAATAAGCCTTACCGAAGATATGGATACTGCTGAGGAATCAATTGAATTTAGCGCTGACAACTCAAATATTGACCAGCCGGTCAAACGGCAGCTCCAAAACCTCCTCCCATATGTGTTCCTAATGTTAACAGTATCAGTAAGCTATAAAGCACCCTCAACCATCTAATCTCTGAAGAAAAATACGACATACGTACCTCCAGATAAGGAATCTCTCAAATCCACACAGCAGATGCAACGTCATTCAGAAGTGTGGTTCGTAACTTCACTGCCTTGAATTGCCAGTTTTGGCATCATCAACTCCGTGAGGAAAAACCATATAGGCTGGTGCTGAAGAACATACACTCAACTGTCCCAAGAGAAGAAATAGAGCGCTGCTTCACAGACAAAGTCTTCGTTGTACTGAACATCTACTCCCCAAGGAAGCCTGGCTGGAATAAAATCTTGGCTGGTGGAAATGACGAAGAAGAAGCCATTAAAGCACAAACTAGACAAAATCTGTTCTTTGTCAATCTTAAGCCGACTCCGAATGTGGCCGAGTCTCTAAAAGTATGCCGTATTGGAAGGCACTGGGTTACAGTGGAGAGGGCTACTCGCAACAAGGACTTTGCTCAATGTTACAATTGCCAAAATTTTGGCCACACACGCAATCGCTGTCATTAAAGCCCAGTTTGCGGGAATTGTGCGGGTGAGCATCCTACCGGTTCTAAATCAATAAATACGTATGTGCAAACTGCATGGAGAATCACCCTGCCAGTTTTAAAGGCTGCAAAGTCAGAATAGAATTGAGTAAAAAATTAAAGCCGGGGCCTAGACCACCTAACTACACCATTAACAGAAATAATGAAAACCGCCATGTACAATACGCGTCGTCGTCAGCTGTCAGAAATGGAGTCTTCTATGCTGATATAACAAGAACTAAAACTGAAAGCAACAGCGTTCCTGCTAAGAACACAATCACTCTAAATACTGGGGAGCAATACAACTCTAACAGGAACCTTGCCACTCTCGAGAAGGCAATCTTGGACATTAACGCCAGATTGGATCAACTTTTTAAATTAGTCATGAAAAGAATTGAGTCCAACAAAACTTTTCGTGATCTAGTCCACGTTCTGATTTCTAAAAAATGATAGTCTTAAACTTAAAAATCGGATTATGGAACGCAAAAGGATTAGTACAGAAGAATGAAGAACTTCGACTTTTTCTTATTGCCCACTCTATAGACATCATTCTTATTACTAAAACTCATATGCGCCCTGGACTAAAAGTATACACTCCTGGCTATGAACAATAAACAATATTATGCCAATCATCCAAGTAAACCCGCAAAAGACGGTTCTGCAATCTTCATCAAAGACAATATTCGCCACAGTCAAAATAAATCAAAAATACGCACTGATTTACGAGTCACCAGTCTCGGTGTACCAACGAGTGGTGGTATTATCAAATGAGCTTCTCTGTATCTTCCTCCATATAAGCGTTGGACTAAAAATGATTTTGATCAGCTACTGATCACATTGGGCCCCAGTGTTTAGCAGGAGGGGTTTACAATGCTAAGCACCAATGGTGGGGCAACCTAAGGGCATGCAGTCGAGGAAAACGACTACAAGAGGCCATCATAACTAGTTCTAGCGAAGTTCTAGCTACAGGTGAACCTACCTTTTACTCATCTAACACTAGGCTGACGCCAACAGCTTTGGTCTTTTTTATCGTAAATGGGGTGCCAATAAATAATCTTTCAATTGAAACAAAATACGATCTATCTTCTGATCACCTACCTATAGTAGCAACATTAAGTCACACTCCCCAATATAAATCCAGAAAGAAATCCTTACTAGCTCCCGGCTCCTCTGTCGAAACATTTAGGAATGTCCTAGACAGAAGCATTAACCTAAACCTTAACCACTTGCTACACCAGGAAACAGAAATTCTCCTACCCAGAGTAGACGCAGTATACTTCCACAAAACGCTTCAGTTCTCATACATCTCAAAAGAAGAGCTAGACGAGAATTTTCCTGAACAGGAGACGCACGTGCCCAAAACTTTTACAAAAGGTTATCAAATCGTCTTAACAAAGTTCTGGTGAAAAACAAACAAGACCACTTTGACCAAATGCTGGAAAATGCAAGTCCTGATGCATCGACTAACTACTCGCTGTGGAAACTCACGAATAACCTTAAAAGACAAGTTATTCCAAAGGCTCCCATCAGAAGTCCGGCTGGTGGTTTGTGCGGCTCAAGTCAGGAGAAGGCCGATATCTTTGCAAACAGCTTAGAGGATAGATTTAAGCCATTCAATCTTACTCCGGCAGAACACCGAGACAGGGTGCAAACACTCTTGGACCATACTTTTCAAATGGCCCTTCCCACAAACCGTGTTACTTTGGAAGAGGTAGTAACGCAGATCAAAAAGCTCAAACCTAAAAAATCGCGTCGTGATGACCTCCTAGATAACAGGACGCTCAAACTCCTTCCCATCAAAGCTGTACTTTTATTAGTCATACTGTTCAATAGCTCTCCAAGCAAATGGAAATCAGCAATCATAACGATAATTCCGAAGCCTGGAAAGCAACCCACTGAAGTAGATGCATATAGGCCTATTAGTCTTCTACTCGCGCTTTGGAAAATGTTGGAAAGGGTAATATTAGAACGCATCCTCAAACTTCCAAGCGTGAGCCAAGCTATTCCATAGTGGCAGTTCGGTTTCCGAAAAAGTCATGGCACTCCAGAACAGCTACACCGAGTGACAAACTTTGCTTTGGAGGCAATGGAGGACAAGATGTATACAAAAGCTGTCATGGATATACAACAAGCCTTTTCTAAGTAAGCTTAAGACCAGCTTATAAAAAGCTTTCTATCGAACAGACAGTTCAGTGTGGTTTCGGATTATGGAACGCAAAAGGATTAGTACAGAAGAATGAAGAACTTCGACTTTTTCTTATTGCCCACTCTATAGACATCATTCTTATTACTAAAACTCATATGCGCCCTGGACTAAAAGTATACACTCCTGGCTATGAACAATAAACAATATTATGCCAATCATCCAAGTAAACCCGCAAAAGACGGTTCTGTAATCTTCATCAAAGACAATATTCGCCACAGTCAAAATAAATCAAAAATACGCACTGATTTACGAGTCACCAGTCTCGGTGTACCAACGAGTGGTGGTATTATCAAATGAGCTTCTCTGTATCTTCCTCCAAATAAGCGTTGGACTAAAAATGATTTTGATCAGCTACTGATCACATTGGGCCCCAGTGTTTAGCAGGAGGGGTTTACAATGCTAAGCACCAATGGTGGGGCAACCTAAGGGCATGCAGTCGAGGAAAACGACTACAAGAGGCCATCATAACTAGTTCTAGCGAAGTTCTAGCTACAGGTGAACCTACCTTTTACTCATCTAACACTAGGCTGACGCCAACAGCTTTGGTCTTTTTTATCGTAAATGGGGTGCCAATAAATAATCTTTCAATTGAAACAAAATACGATCTATCTTCTGATCACCTACCTATAGTAGCAACATTAAGTCACACTCCCCAATATAAATCCAGAAAGAAATCCTTACTAGCTCCCGGCTCCTCTGTCGAAACATTTAGGAATGTCCTAGACAGAAGCATTAACCTAAACCTTAACCACTTGCTACACCAGGAAACAGAAATTCTCCTACCCAGAGTAGACGCAGTATACTTCCACAAAACGCTTCAGTTCTCATACATCTCAAAAGAAGAGCTAGACGAGAATTTTCCTGAACAGGAGACGCACGCGCCCACAACATTTACAAAAGGTTATCAAATCGTCTTAACAAAGTTCTGGTGAAAAACAAACAAGACCACTTTGACCAAATGCTGGAAAATGCAAGTCCTGATGCATCGACTAACTACTCGCTGTGGAAACTCACGAATAACCTTAAAAGACAAGTTATTCCAAAGGCTCCCATCAGAAATCCGGCTGGTGGTTTGTGCGGCTCCAGTCAGGAGAAGGCCGATATCTTTGCAAACAGCTTAGAGGATAGATTTAAGCCATTCAATCTTACTCCGGCAGAACACCGAGACAGGGTGCAAACACTCTTGGACCAACCTTTTCAAATGGCCCTTCCCACAAACCATGTTACTTTGGAAGAGGTAGTAACGCAGATCAAAAAGCTCAAACCTTAAAAAATCGCGTCGTGATGACCTCCTAGATAACAGGACGTTCAAACTCCTTCCCATCAAAGCTGTACTTTTATTAGTCCTACTGTTCAATAGCTCTCCAAGCAAATGGAAATCAGCAATCATAACGATAATTCCGAAGCCTGGAAAGCAACCCACTGAAGTAGATGCATATAGGCCCATTAGTCTTCTACCCGCGCTTTGGAAAATGTTGGAAAGGGTAATATTAGAACGCATCCTCAAACTTCCAAGCGTGAGCCAAGCTATTCCATAGTGGCAGTTCGGTTTCCGAAAAAGTCATGGCACTCCAGAACAGCTACACCGAGTGACAAACTTTGCTTTGGAGGCAATGGAGGACAAGATGTATACAAAAGCTGTCATGGATATACAACAAGCCTTTTCTAAGTAAGCTTAAGACCAGCTTATAAAAAGCTTTCTATCGAACAGACAGTTCAGTGTGGTTGTCGATGGCGACAAATCGTCTACGCGTACAATCTCAGCAGGCGTACCCCAAGGCAGTGTTTTAGGCCCGACTCTTTATTCGTTGTACACTTCTGATATGCCGGATTCCTGGTGCTGTACCTAAGTTAAATAGGAAAACGTTCTTATTGCAACCTACGCGGATGACACCGCGGTAATGGTCAGGAGTACAAGCTAAGTGATGCAACCAGGGGCCTACAGGAATGTGTGACGGCCTTCGAGAAGTGGGCAACGGAATGGAATATCGTGCTTGCGTCACATTCACAAAAAGGCCTTTGAACTGCTCTGGAATTTCCATGCTCTGCTCCACACTTCGACACGAAACCTTCTACAAATACCTCGGGGATATTTTGGACAGAGGACTAACGTTTCAAAGACATACGACTATGATCAAGCAAGCAGTACTTTCAAAGGCTGCAAAAATGTCGTGGCTCTTATCGCCGAGAAACAAACTCCTATTGGCAAATAAAGTTCGCCTGTATAAATCCATCCTGACCCCAATTTTACTTCCTGAAGTATGCGTTGCAAATATTCGGAATTACGGCCAGAACTAATCTGAATAAAATAAGAGTTGCTCAAAGTAAAGTAGTTAGATCACTATGTAACTCCCCTGATACATGAGAACCAGAGATATAGAAAGAGATCTTAATATTCCAAATATAGGCGATGTATTGAGGACCAATGAAAGTTATATGCGGCGACTAGGTTCCCACACCAACACCCTGGCGAGAAGGCTTATCCATCCCCCGAAAAAAAGAAGGCTAAAACGATTCCACCCACATGATCTCCCATCGAGATTATTATAATTATTTGTTCATGGAAAAGAAATCAATTAAATATTGTTAGAATAACTTAATTTGTAAAGTAATGTATAAGTAATAGTAGTATAGTATATATTGGTATGCTTATGCTGTAAAATTTTATGTAAAATCTGGTAAAGCTGCCACATAGGTAGAAGTAAACTTGTTTCATTCCAATTAATAAAATTTACAAAAAAAAAAGTAAATAAATGTATAATTGGTATACTAAAACAGGTCCCAACACAATGTAGATACAGTAAAACACACTCTGATTTTGAAATAAAATATGTAGAACCTAATATAATCACAACTGGGAACCTTCCCAAGACTATCCTAAACCAATACTGTATCAATAGAGAAACTATAATAGAAGGCAATAACATGATAAAAGCATTTAATTGTTCTGTCCAATTAGAAGAAATATTAATTACCAACACAATGTTAGACTATTCTCAAACTATCTTTGTAAACAATAATGTAACAAAACTTGAACCACTTGAATACATCCAGGCAAACGAAATAATCGAACAACACAATCAGACGAATAATATCTTTCAAATAATAACACTTACAACATTAATAATGATAGTTATTATTGTAATATTGTATTTTATCTATAAAAATAAAACTATACCCCAAAAGTAAATTGTAAAATTTAAAAATCAAACCCTTAAAAATGTAAATATTATAAGTCCTGAAACAGACAATATTCCCCCCCCCCAAACATGTCCCCATACAATAGTTCAGTTCTAAGTAAGTAATCAATCGCGATAACACTGCTAAGCCCACTTCAACTTCGAAGTCCATTTTCCAACCTAGTGATAATCCAAAGGCTCTATTGGAAATAATAAAAACGTTTAATAATAAATAAAAAACCTACTGTGTTCTTGTCTAAATATGTTCTATTTATGGGCTGCAATAAACATGTCACGGGACAGCATAAGTGGCAACAATAAAACTCAGCTGCATTTACCAACGCAGACTGCGGCGTCTTACAAGCGCTGCATTATATAATTAGATGAACCTATGTAAGAATGTATAAAAGGCGAAGCCCTCGCAGCAGCGAGTCAGTTAGATTCAAATACCTGAATTGAACTGATTAGGTGTACGCACAAGTTTATAGTGTGAACATTTTGGTCCTTCGAGAAATTCTGTTGTTTTCCCCCACCAGTGGTAAGAAACACAGAAGAAAAAACCAGCGCTTCAAAGTAAAAAGAGTAAGGTTATTCAAGTGATTCTGTTGTTTCCCCCAAGCATAATGCTATCGACTGCAGAAAGGAAATTTTACATGCAATCGATGCTCCAAAGGACACATCAGCGTTCTTCATGAAGACACAAAACGCAGTATCAACAGCAATAGCCTCAAGCAAGGCCAAGACACACTATTGGCTACAGCTGTTGTTTTAGTGAAAAACAAAGCTTGAGGTTACAACGAGTTGAGGGCGCTTATTGACGGTGGATCCCAGAAGACACTGATTTCAGAGGAAGCAGCACAAATATTAGAATTCCCATAATAAGGAGTACTATATAGGTCGAAGGTATCTCCCATACTACTCAATTATCCAAAAATAGCGTCCACCTGACGATCAAACCAAAAATTCCAAGCAGCTTCAACACATCAACGGAAGCATTGGTTTTACCAACCCTCCATAGAGCCCTTCCCAGCAAAAAGTTTGATATTGATATCAACAAAGACAAAAACAAAAAACGAGATTTGGATGGATTGTGTCCGGAAATATAACTCGAGCAGCAAAAAATAATAAGTGCCACAATAACAATAAATCTACAGGACCTGGAACGCTTTTGGGAATTGGAAGATGAAGCCGATGATACAATTACAGACAATGCAGAATGCGAAAGAAAATTCCAAGAAACAACTGTCACCAACGAGGAAGGCAGATTTGTGGTTTCAATTCCATTCCACCAAGAGGCAAAGCTTGGAGACTGTTGTAGTTTATAATTTATATTTCCTTTCTTTATAAATAAATAAATAGTCAAGTTTGTGTTTGAGTTTTATGTTTTATATTTTAAGTTATTTTCAACTGCAACACCAGCACCACGACCTACTCACAGCAAGAGAGAAGAGATAAAAAAAATGTGGCCATGTCAAATATAAAGTAGTGTTGTTTAACGTTATTTTTGTAGGTTGAAGTAAGGTTGAAGGGTGAAGTTGAGTATATGTATTGAGTATATGAGGGTGAAGTTGAGTATATATATAGTATATATTGAATAGTATATTCCAACACGCCCCCTCAAAAATAACGTCTATAATTAAAAACATAACAATAATATTCAATAGTAACTATCAAATGTGGGTGGTGTGCATTCTGGGAAGTGTTAACTGATCCAGCATTTGCTGCGAGGATACGGGGAAAACCCAGAAAAACCCGATCAGATCATTGTAACAAAATATGTTTACAGGAATTTAAATTTGAAAAATATATATAAAAATTTCATTCAGCATTCGATTGGTCGTCTTGCAGCAAACCCAATTTGTCTCGTAACTCCACAAATCTCGCAGCAGGCAACGGTTTTGTAAATATGTCAGCCAGTTGATTCTCTGTAGGAATATACTCAAGACAAATCACATTATTCTGAACTTGCTCTCTGGCAAAATGATATTTAATATCAATATGTTTAGCTCGTTTATGACATGAGGGGTTGTTTGCTATGCTAATACAGCCTTGATTGTCTTCGTAAATTTTAATGGGGTTTTCTAGTTTAATGTTAATACTAGTTAATAAAAATTTAAGCCATAGAGCTTCTCTCACGGCTTCAAATAGGGCCATATACTCAGCTTCAGTTGATGAGGCTGCTACTGAGTTCTGTCTCTTTGTATTCCAACAAATGAGATTAAAATCAAACATTTTGAATAAATACCCTGTTGTACTTTTTCTATCAATTTCACTACCACCCCAATCAGAATCCACATAACCAATAATTTTATTTTCAAATGCCAAGTTCTTTTTAAAAATCAATTTCATATCGATAGTGCCCTTCAAATATCTAAGAACTCTTTTTAAGTTCTGCCATAACTCGGAGGTATTTTTGCTACTATATCTGCTCAAGATATTTACTGCAGTAGTTAAATTTGGGCGTGTACAAAGCATTATGTACATTAAACATCCTATGAGGTTACGGCATGGGGTATTGCAGTCTTCATCTGAATTAAGTAATTCATAATTTATTTTACTAGGTAAAGGGGTACTAACTGCATTACAATTTTCCATGTTAAATTTACTTAAATTTTTTTTAACATATGCAGATTGGCTTAAATAGATTTTATCTTCATGCATTTCTATCCTAATTCCAATAAAATGTTTTATTTCATTTAGGTCAGTCATCCTAAACTTTTCCATTAAATACCTTTTGAAGTTATTCATTCTTGTCATATCTCCTGTAGCTATAACCACATCATCTACATATAATAATACATATATGTTTTCATTGATGTTACCTTTGTCTAAAATATATATACAGCGATCAACTGAAGAGTTTACAAACTCACACTCTTTCAATGCTTGCTCAAATACTTCAAACCAGCATCTAGCCGCTTGCTTGAGTCCGTAAATTGCCTTATTCAATTTACACACATTGTCACTATTACACGATATACCTTGAGGAAGTCTCATATAAATTTCCTCTTTTAACGTGCCATTTAAGAAAGCTGTTTTTACATCCATTTGATGGACTTTCAAGTTATACTGTATTGCTAATGACAATATAAATCGGAAACTTGAAATTTTAGCTACAGGAGCAAATGTCTCTTCATAGTCTATTTGGTATTTTTGAGTGAATCCTCGTGCAACCAATCTAGCTTTGTATCTAATTGGATTTCCAAGTTCATTATATTTAACAGAAAATACCCATCTGCTATCTACAATATTTTTGTTTTCAGGCCTTTTTGTAATTGTCCAAGTATTATTAATTTTATGAGCATTTAACTCTGTATTGATGGCTTCTTCCCAAGAAGATTTATCATCCCTATATTGAATTTCATCAAATGAATTTGGGACATCGTTAAATATAGTGTGAGCATTTAGAACAACTTTATTTAGACTATTATCCTCTTCATTATAGGATATCTGAGGCTTAGTCTTTAATCTCTCACTTCTTCTATTAATAATTTCTATGCCATCATTTTTAGTTGGATTATCAATTCCAATTTCTTTTAAGTGCTCTGCTGTTTCACTTTCCCTACTCTCATTCGGGTTGCCTGATCCCTTACTTTCATTCAGGTGATCATCTCGCTTTCTTTTCTTACTCTCATTCAGAAAATATTTATTACTTTCCTTACTATCTTTCAGGAATTGTATGTTGTCGCATTCCTTACTCTCATTCGGGAATTCTGTTTGTATTATTTTCCTACTGTCATTTGGAAAATTTTTATTTTCACTTTCCTTACTATCTTTCAGGAATTGTATGTTGTCGCATTCCTTACTCTCATTCGGGAATTCTGTTTGTATTATTTTCCTACTGTCATTCGGAAAATTTTTATTTTCACTTTCCTTACTATCTTTCAGGAATTGTATGTTATCGCATTCCTTACTCTCATTCGGGAATTCTGTTTGTATTATTTTCCTACTGTCATTCGGAAAATTTTTATTTTCACTTTCCTTACTATCTTTCAGGAACACTGTTTCAAATTTAACAGCTCTAGAATTAACCATATTGGTTTCATCGACAACAACATCTCTTGCGACAATAAATTTTTCATTTACAGCATCCCACAACTTAAAACCATTGGGTTCATAGCCCACAAAAATACTTTTAAATGATTTATCATCAAACTTTCCTTGTTTGTTTTTAATATGCACATAAACAGTTGCACCAAACACTCTCAAATGTTTTAAGTATGGCTTCTTATTGTGCCACATCTCATATGGGGTCTTTGAACTATCAACAAGTGCTCTGCTAGGAATTCTGTTGATTAAATAAGTAGCAGTTAATACTGCTTCGCCCCAAAAGCTTTTATCTAGTTTTGCACCACTAACCATGGTTCGAGCTTTTTCCGTAATGGTTCTTATCATTCTCTCAGAAACACCATTTAACTGAGGTGTATGTGGCACTGTTAAGTGATAAGAAATTCCTTTCTTAACACAAAATTGTCTCATCTCGTTTGACAAGTATTCTCTACCATTGTCAATGTATAAATACACAACCTTTAAATTAAAATGAGCTTCACTCTTGGCTACAAAATCTTGAAACATGCTAAACACATCAGATTTATATTTAATTAAATAAGTTACACAATAATGTGTAAACTGATCAACAAAGATCACAAAATAATTTTTATCATCTAAAGTAACTGGAGTAATAGGCCCACAGACATCTGAGTGTACTACAAAAAGTGGTCTTTTAATATGGGTCTTATCTTTCAATTGTTTAAAAGGATGTCTTGCCTGTTTACCATTTAAACAGGGTTCACAAATTTCACATGATAACTCTAAGTTGTTTAGAAGACTTTGATCACTAAACATATTCTTTCGTTTTATTTCTAATAATTTGCCATCGCTTATATGGCCAAACCTCTCATGCCATAAACGAAAATTATTTTTATGCTTAGCATTTATAGAATATGCTTGAAAATTGATCACAGGTACATTGTTTAACATACCTGAATTTTTGACAACCATTAACCCATTTTTCGAAATGGTTACACCGCTTTTGTCAAATTCGATCGACATTCCTGCCTCTTGGAGACGCTTTACGGACATCAAATTACCAGCAGCTTCCTTACAAAAGAGTACATCCTCCAGTGTAATCTCATGGTCATTCCGTAGTCGGACAATACCACGCTTAGTGGCATAAATAAATTCGCCTTGCTTGGCCACTGCAATCTTAAGTGGAGGCACAACCTCCACACTGTCGGTATACAGCGACTCATCATTTATAAGATGGTCACTAGCACCAGAATCAAGGACAAACCCGCAGTTATCCATCACTGAAGTATTATTCACTTCTTTTACCATAAACGCAATGCCGTGTGATGTTGCAGTTTGAACTTGTTTTTCATTTTCTTTATTTTTATTATTTAATATTCTTTTATAATGGAAGCAGTCTTTTTTAATGTGGCCTTCTCTGCCACAGTGGTGACACTTGACTTTATACTTTGAATTTCCCTTGAATATTTTCTTTGGTTTAGTTACCCGATTTTTAAACAAATTATTTTTATAAGTGTTATTTTTGTTGTGCACGATCGCGTTCATAACTTTCTTGCTTGTATCGCTGTGGTCATTTTTAATTTTAATTTCTTGATCCAGCAATCTATTTTTCACAAACGCCAATGTCAAATTTTCTTCAGATAATGTCTCTATCGCTGTAATAATTCCATCGTAACACGAAGGCAATGTGATCAGTAGATGAGAAATTTTATCCATCTCTTCTATTTTTGCACCAGCTGCCAACAATTCACTTATAAGTTCGTCAAAAATATGAAAATGGCTTAATAGTGACATCTCACTCGATAGCTTCAGAGAAAGCAAACGTTTTCGCAGCGCCAGTTGCGACGCCAAACTTTTTCGTTCATAAACGGCGTCCAAATTCTCAAAAATCTGACGCGCCGTAATGTCGCTTGTTGCGAAATTTAAAAACGAGTCGCTTAGGTACTCTATTATTGTACTTTTTGCACAACGCTCTGCCTTTTTCCAGGAGTCATCTACCTCGTTAGGCATTAAACCATCAACTACTTTAAGTACATCTTGCTCGGCTAAAAGAGCCCTAATTCTAAATTTCCAAATCGCGTACTTCTCGCCATCAAACGGCTTAATATTACGTTTAGCCTTGTCCATTTTTCACTCAAATTCTGAGAAGGAATTAATTTCACAAGAATGTGAAAAAAAATGCTATTTCACAATTTATTTTCACAATCTTTAATTCACAATTTAATTGTTTATTAGGCATGGACTGGGCCCATAACCTGTTGTAGTTTATAATTTATATTTCCTTTCTTAATAAATAAATAAATAGTCAAGTTTGTGTTTGAGTTTTATGTTTTATATTTTAAGTTATTTTCAACTGCAACACCAGCACCACGACCTACTCACAGCAAGAGAGAAGAGATAAAAAAAAATGTGGCCATGTCAAATATAAAGTAGTGTTGTTTAACGTTATTTTTGTAGGTTGAATAGTATATTCCAATAGTATATATATAGTATATATTGAATAGTATATTCCAACAGAGACTCTCGCAAACAGGCAATGGCAAGGCTTATGCAAATGGAAAAGAAGTTTCAAAGAAACCCAAAGAACTGGGCTGCATACAACGAATTCATGAAAGAATACCTTAAGATGGGACATATGGAATCTGTAAAGACAACGGGCCAAGGTAAATACTATTTACCCCATCAAGCAATCATCAGGCCTGGAAGCTTAACTACGAAGCTACGAGTAGTTTTTGACGCATCCGCAAAGACGACAAATGGACGACGTTATTATAGCTGGTCCTAAGATTCAAAAGGATATATTCGATATTCTAATTATTTCTTTAATTATTATTTATTTGTGGTTTCAATTCCATTCCACCAAGAGGCAAAGCTTGGAGACTCTCGCAAACAGGCAATGGCAAGGCTTATGCAAATGGAAAAGAAGTTTCAAAGAAACCCAAAGAACTGGGCTGCATACAACGAATTCATGAAAGAATACCTTAAGATGGGACATATGGAATCTGTAAAGACAACGGGCCAAGGTAAATACTATTTACCCCATCAAGCAACCATCAGGCCTGGAAGCTTAACTACGAAGCTACGAGTAGCTTTTGACGCATCCGCAAAGACGACAAATGGACGACGTTATTATAGCTGGTCCTAAGATTCAAAAGGATATATTCGATATTCTAATTAAATGGCGCAAGTGGCAATATGTTATGGTAGTTGACATTGAAAAAATGTATCGCCAAATAAAGGTTGCTGAGAAAGACCAAGAATACCAATATATCCTATGGAGAGATGATCCAAAATTGCCGATCAGTAAGTTAACAACCGTAACTTATGGCACATCGGCAGCACCTTTCTTATCAGTTCGAGGTCTACAAGAGTTGGCAGATCGCTTTTGCCAAGAGGATAGCGTCCTAGCAGAAACAATTAGAGACGACTTTTATATGGATGATCTCATAACTGGAGCAGACACAGTCAACGAATGCTATGAACTTCAAAGGAAATTGAGACAAGGGATGGAGAAGACCGGCATGCATCTGCGAAAATGGGTTGCAAATGACGAACGTATTTTAGCGGACATTCAGGACGACGGTGCTGCGGAGAAAATCTGCATTGAGGAGAATGAATCGATCAAAACAGTTGGACTTCAATGGGATCCGAAGAAGGATACGTTTACGTTTTCGGCAGAAAACCCCATGCTAACACGCATAACAAAGCGGTTAGTGTTATCACAGCTGTCCAGAATTTTCGACCCCCTAGGATGGTTGGCACCTGTAACGATTCAAGGCAAATGTTTCATTCAGGAACTGTGGAAGTTACCGATGACTTGGGACGTTGAATTGGAATCCAACTTAGCTTACTGGGGGATGGAATATGCTAAAGGTCTATCATGTTTAGAAGAAATTAGCATTTCACGCTGGACTGGATGCTCCAAAGGTATTATGGAGCTACATGGATTCTGCGATGCATCAGAGAAAGCATATGCAGCGGCTGTATACACAAAAGTAGGCGGCAGAGTTACTTTGCTAGCAGCAAAAAGCAAAGTAAATCCTATAAAAAACAGGAAAACAATTCCAAAGTTGGAATTATGTGCTGCGCACTTATTAGTGCGATCACAACGCATGCATGGAGTGATTCGCAAATTACTATTGCTTGGATACAGAAAAAGCGCAGCAAAGATAAGTTCGTTAGAACTAGAGTGGAAGAAATAAATAAACTAATTCCCAATGTCAAATGGAATTACTTTAAATCGGAAGACAATCCAGCAGACGTGGCTTCAAGAGGGATACCACCGCAAGCTCTTAAAATCTGTGAAATTTGGTGGAGAGGGCCTAATTGGCTAGTTATAGATGCACAACACTGGCCAACTCAAAAGGAATCGGAAATCTTTGTTGTATCTACATTGATAGAATCCGAATATCTTCAAAATCATCTTTTATCGAAGTATTCATCGATCGACAAACTTCTTAGAGTAATGGCGTATGTATTACGCTTCATAACAAAGCTGAGAGGAAAATCGAGGCAGCCGTCACATCTTAAGGTGGAGGAATTAAAGCTAGCAAAGATTGCCGTGGTAAAGATACAACAGCTGGATTTTGGACACGAAGTCAGACTACTCAAAAACAAAAGACCATTAGACCCAAAGAGTAAGTTACAGGCGCTAAATCCGTTTTTGGATAGTGATGGCGTACTTCGAGTTGGTGGACGATTGCAAAACGCAATGATACCCTATAATGTAAAGCATCCAATTATACTGGATAAGTCACATTTGACTAGGTTAATTGCAAAGGATGCTCATAAAGAAACTCTGCATGGCGGAATTAACATTATGAGAACTTATATTCAGAGGGAGTTCTTGAAATTTGGCATAAAAAATTTCTTAAAGAAATATTTAAGGGAATGTATTGTATGCATACGATACAAGCAAGAGATGTTAACAAATCAAGTGCGAAACTGGATTGAAGAGGCAGAAAGCCTACAAGCAACAGCGATCTCAATGATAACGGACATTAGTGAAGGAAGAATCCATCCTACACTAATTGCGCCTAACAAAATGCTGGAGGAGCTCGAAAAAGTTAAGCAAAAATTAGGACGAAAACAAATGCTACCGGGTGGAAATTCAGTTATACAATTACCACTGATCTATAAACTGATGAAGGCACAAGCTATGTTGAAGGATAATGTCCTATTCATTGAAGCAAAATTGCCGATATATAACAATCAGGGAACGGATCTCTTTGAAGTAATCCCAATACCACTGCGGTACAAAGCTTATTCCGAAATTGAGTTCTAAATTTTTTGCGTTCAATACAGACATAAACGCATATCACCTAATGGAAAACGCATATCACTGATATGGAAATTAACCAATGCGGACAAGAGGATTCGACAACATGGCTTTGCGAAAATAATTTGGTATGGAAAAACGCGGATGATCTTGCGAAATATCACCATTGAAACCAAGCAAGGCACACTCATGCGAAATGATTGAATTCCAAGGCAATTCATTCATCAAAGAGATAAGTGGATCCAACCGTTGGCTATTTAGACTGTTTCGGAATACAACAGCTAATATAAGATGCAACGAAAAGCATCAAGTTATAAGACTGCCAAGGCATTATACAACTACTTGCAGGATGCACAGCAATATTAGGGGATACAACAATAATTACTATCTATCTTTCCCAGTTTACGAATTATAGACGACAAGGAGACCTGGAACGTGGTCCCGCTAAAGCACTTGATTGTCAAGAATACTAATGAACTGCAAAATCTTCAAACGCGCATAAAGACTATGAAAAATAACAAGGTACACATTGATGACTTGATTTTCCACACGGCAAGCGGACACACGGCTATAGGGTTGACAACGATTATCATAATTATATTGGTCATTTAGGTATATCCAGACGCAACGCATAAATGAGAGACGAATACTGGCCGTACACTTTCTCCCACGCGGGAGGCCTCAAACATATGAAAGATTTAAGAATAAAACTCAGCTGCATTTACCAACGCAGACTGCAGCGTCTTACAAGCTCTGCATTATATAATAAGATGATAAGAACCTATGTAAGAATGAATAAAAGGCGAAGCCCTCGCAGCAGCGAGTCAGTTAGATTCAAACACCCGAATTGAACTCATTAAGTGTACGCACAAGTTTATAGTGTGAACACTTTTTTTTTTTATTAAACTCTCGGTCTGAATTCGTAAATATATATATACATATATTGTTATTGTAGTTTTTAATGAATTTGTTGATAATTGTTTGTTCTTACTTTATATTTTGTGTAATATTTTCAAATCTTAAAGTAATTACCTTGTTAAGTATATTTTGTTGAGTAGTTTTTTGTGTAATTTGATTTTTGTTTTCCTTAACAACGTTAAACTTATCATTTATTTGTTGGGCGTCTTTAGCGTCTATATTTCCTGTCACAACTTGTATTAAACTGCAAAGACTGTTCACCAATCCTCTTTTTTCTCTCCTTGAGGGTATTAATGCTTAAATTTAGATTTTTAACTGGTCTACTTTTTCTTTCCAACCGTCAATTATCTCTTGTGAAAATTCTATTTGTTTCAGGTCGTTTAATGTCGTTTCGAATTTTTGTTCTGTTCAAGGAGGTCTTTATAATAATTTTGTGTTGTAAGTGTCTGTATGATTGTACCAGTCTTGCGTTTCTCAGTTCGATCCTCGCGATCTTGTCGTGTTCCGCATACTGTTGAATCTTGATAAACTGTGCTGTTACGCAGTATAATCTGGAAAAATGTAATTGTGGTTACTATTTTTTTTTTTTTTTTTTTTTTTTTTTGATTTGTGCATTTATTGATATGTTTTGTGAACGGGGCGTTAGTTTATTCCTTCTATTTTCCTTTCTAAAGACTGTTCTACCTATAATGACAGTTTGTAGTTGGTTCCTATTCTCATTACTTTTAGCTATAGGGTCCTTCATTTTATCGTCCATGATCTGTTTAATGTTTGGGTAGATCGTGTTGCGAAAATCGTTAAGTTTTGGCAGGTAATCGTGTTCGTTGTTTTGAGAGATGTTTTGATTTATAATGTGCGGTTCTGTGCAAAATCTCGAAGCGTGAGTATTTTGTTGTCGAGTGAACTGCGTTATTATAAGTTGTCAAAGTTTTAAAGAAGACGTCTTCGTGGTCACAAGAGAGTGTTTCTGTTTTTCTTTTGTTTAGTATTATTCTGTATGTTTCGGTTAAAAACGAGTGGAGTCTTTCCACTGGTGAATTACTTTAAGATTGTTGAAATTAAGTCATGTGTAATTCTATGCTATACTGAGCACAAAAGTCTTTAAAAAGTTTGTTTGCGAATTCCAGACCTTGATCGCAATTTATTTTTTTCGGAAGTCCGAAAGTCGAAAGAATATTTCTCATTGATTTTACTATGTTGAGACTGTCTCTCGATGGGACTGTATACCCTGCCGCAAATTTAGAAAATTTGTCAATGATAGTTAGTATTTTGTTACTTAATTTATTGGCAGACGTCGAAAAAACGAACGCCGCCGCCGGCTGATATGCATTGCATAGAAAAAACCGAGAGAGAGCTATTAATGCTGCGTCTGCGGTCTTAAATTATAATAGGCATAGAAATGAAACTTTTTAGTATTAAGTAACTACGGAATTCGATGTAGAAGCTGGCTGCTGTCGACGTGCTCCTCCGTTGGAAGACTGTCTTTCAACAGATTCATCCAATGACAGCAGACACAGCTTCCTGACCGCTCTACAAATGATGCCGCATACTGTCCCTAACAAGTCTAAACAACTGACCAAAATCTTTTGGTTACATTGGCTATTGAGTAACAGTTGAGTGTGTTGATCTGAAATTGTGGGATGTTGCTGTATAGTGAATGTAGGGGTGAGTTTGGGTGTGGTCTAGGGATGTATTATGATGAAGTGGGGATATTGTATATAGGATTTTCATTGAAGTCTGAATGGAAAGTCGTAGACTTAGATTTGTGGATCCTAGCATCATGCCAGCTAATGGTTTGACATGTTCGTTTTTGTTGTGCAGGTATATCATGCTGAATTTAGCAATTTCTTCCCCCACTAATATAAAGAGGTATTCCGAACCTAGAAAGTCGCATTTATTATCTGCCTTAGTAGTTTGTTCTTGGCTCTTTCCAACCTTTTAATGTTTGTGTATGAAGATGCCCTAGTTCTAATTATTCTCCGAAGCAACCAGTTTCTTTTCCTACTTTTATGATTTATGAGCTTGACCTTTCCGTGATGTGTTCTTTTCATTTTAGTTTAGTGTCAACGGTTGAGACCCAAAGGTTTTTTATTATTCGACTTACGGTAAGACAATTAAAATCTTCTAAAGATGCCAGCTACCGACCGTAGGTGGCATGCACGATTCAAAATCCCTAGTACCTACGTACTACAACAAAAACCTCCGTGTGCTCTCCAGTCCTTGCTCGCTCATGGGGACTGCCAGTCAAGGAATGACTTCTATGAGGAGCTCCCATCCCTCGCTGTTCGCCCACATAGCCGCGAACAAGTCACTAGGTCTGAACGGGGTACCTGACAGCAGAAACTAGAATAACAAGATGCGTAACGCCCATACATTGTTGTTGCACTATGCAGCGACTTTTTCGGTGACGTTCAAAATTTCCCTCTGTTTGCTCGCTTACGCTGAGAGAGTAAGAAATCTTAAAATAGAATTTCCTTGCTTGTGTGAGTTAAAACAAGAGACGAGAACGTGTATGCGTGTACGTA
Source organism: Drosophila mauritiana (assembly GCF_004382145.1). Taxonomy (NCBI): domain Eukaryota; kingdom Metazoa; phylum Arthropoda; class Insecta; order Diptera; family Drosophilidae; genus Drosophila; species Drosophila mauritiana. The sequence goes on from NC_046670.1 coordinate 164,656, forward strand.
CTTGTATAAGAAAATGATTTTCGGGCCGAAATCAATTTTGATCCAAGAAACGAATTTACATATTTGGAGTTTTCTCCAATTCGTAGTAATATGATAAAATTAAATAATAATTAAATAATCACGTTCCGACTATTATAATTTTAAAGGTTTTCTAAATGCGTTTGTTAAAATCGCCGCTCGAATTAGCTACCGTTTATATATTTATATTTATGTTGATAATTAATTATATTTAATATATGTAATAACCGGTACCCAAGGAACATAATTTGAATTTTAAATATTAAAAATGGAAAATTAACATCAAATATTATTAAGTCAAATGACTAAATAAATAAACTAAATAATTAAAGAAAATGCAAAGGAAATTATTTTTACTACTGTACTTTAAATATTAAAAATATTCTAATATAAAGTCATTTTTGAATTTTATTTGGTGATATGTACATAGATTCGGCTATTACTATCTGACAATGCAAAGCAAGAATTTTTCACATGGTGCCAATTTATCAAAAATAATATAGATTTAAAGTCTAAGAACTTCTAAGGTGAAGGGTATGTTTTGTCAAATTTACAATGCATGAGCATACGTGTGCACACATACAGTTGTCTACTATCACTGTATGCGTAGAAAAGAGCTGTTCGCTGTAGCGCTCTCCGCTGTCTCGCTCTTCAACAAAAATTCGAGAGCCTGGAGCCACCTCTACAGCCCCGCCGAACAAATCGAATGGCGTTACGCATCTTGTTAATCTAGTGTCTTTGGTGACAGCGTCTTTAGGTGCTCCCCCTCCACCACAACCCTGGAACAGTTCATTTAAACATGCTCGGCTGCTTCCTCACAATCGACGCAGAACAGGATGATTTGGTTAGATGGTAGTTCATGAATTGGTGTTGGCACTCTGAGATGGCAAGACCACATCCACCGTCGTGACGTTTGCCATCTGTTATGCCACTCATACGAGATAATAATAATTGGCGGCAAGTCTGCTAGAGCTAGTGCCGCGTCTTCCGGTATAGTCGTGAATCCTCTAATGAGCCTGAGGGCAATGGATAGTAGCACCGAGCGCGCTCTTTTCAGGTATGAACCCCTACTAGTGGCATTGCTTCAGATAGGTGCAGCATATATCAGCGAAATCTTTGCGTCCGCTAGGGACTATTGTGAGGTCATATGTGACCCATTGACAGAGACCAGCATAGTCTCCACTAGTGTTGGGTAATCCTAGTTCAATTTGAGGAATAAGTTCGTTCGTTCGTTTAAAATCAATGAACTAGGTCGTTCATTTAGTTCAATCGTTCATTTTTTAAACTTGCTTAAAGGTGCTCCAAAAAAAAAAAATGTTATGAATTTATTTCATACAATGCTGTCATTGAAAATTAATATTATTTATTCAATTTATGTCAAAAACACTTATACATAATAATAATAAGAAATAATAAAGAGTTTACAAACAGATAATATAGTAATTTTAATGCATTTATTTGATTTCTGAAAAGAGAATAGATAAGTTTATTAGGGAACATTTTCAATAACATATGATAAAATTATGTTTATACCTGTGATCCATCTACATGTTGCTATGAAGGAACATTAGATTTTCCACTTTATTAGGTTTTAGTAGCATCCGTCTTTTTCGGATGATTTCCCCAGCACTTGAAAATAGGCGTTCGCAAGGAACTGATGTAGCCATAAGGCATAGTCGCTTAAGGCTGTAAGAATATACCATAGATGCGGATACAATTTCTTTCTTTGTTCCCACCAAACCAAAGGGTCAGCAGTCCTCGGTATAAATTCCTCTTCGAGGTATTTTTCCATCTCTTTCTCGGCAGAACCGGTAGTGTTTGCAGCCTTTGTCGTGTTCTTGAACTCACTGTCAAAATCACACCAAACCGAACTCTGATTGGCTGAATTAGTTTCAAACGCAGGTGATTCGAATTCATAATTTTCGCTGTTGAGACGAATTGGAGTTACTTTCCTTTTAAGATTACAAACAGCTTTTTCGTATTCTTCTTTTGACTTGAACCAACGACCTTTAAATCGAGGATCTAAAATGTTACTCTCTGCGTAGAGTTCGTTACTTTCCAGCTTGCAAAATCGTCGAGTCATCTCAGCTTTTAGAACTGCAACAAGTGCAGCAACACATTTATCCTTAGGCGTTTTGTTATTCAAACAGTTCTGTAGCAAAATCGCAAGAACTATAACCTTTGAAAGGGTTACATTCTTTTCTGCTGATATTTCTTCTGTTACCTCCATGAATGGTTTTAATATAGGCAGTAACTCTTCTACTATCGCCCACTCATTCTGAGATAAGTTTAATTCAGAACGCAGAGTAGAAAGTGTTAATATAAGAGCATCTTTCAACACAACAAGCCTTTCTAGCATTTTAAAAGTTGAATTCCAACGAGTTGACACATCTTGAATCAATTTGAGATCGGGCAAGTTCAATTGGGTTTGAGTTGACTTCAGCTTCTTAAGGCCGAAAGTGCTACGATTGAAAAACTCCACAATGAATTTGACTTTGTTTTGTACAACGCTGATTTCGCGGAGTCCTTTTTGCACAATTAGGTTCAAGCTATGTGCAAAACATGGTATATGTGGCCAATTTCCTGTTTTAATGGCATTGACAATATTTGCAGCATTATCGGAAACCACAGCAGATATTTTGTTCTCTATACTCCATCTTTCTGCTATTTTTTGTAAAAATGCGCACAGATTTTGACCACTGTGCTGCTCAACGAATGCCTCGCATGCAATCATATGTGAGCTCATAACAGTTGCCTCACTCTCAATAAAATGAGCTGTAACAGCAATATAACTTTCATTTGCAAGAGAGGTCCAACAATCCGTTGTCAAACAAACTGCAGATGCCAGCTCCATTTTTTCTTTGACGCTACCAACAATTTCGTCCCGAAGCTTTGGAAGAAGCACGTTGGACAGCGTTTTTCGAGTGGGCATCTTGTATCCGGGGCAATTAGACACATCATCTATGAGCTGCTTGAAATCAGGCTCTTCTACAATTCGCAATGCATGATGACCTTTTGCAATCATACGAACTAGTTGCCTATCAATTTTCTCAGCTTTCCCGGCAGCCGGTGGTCGTTGAATGAACGAAGTTATTACTTGCTGTTGGGGTCCAATTATCTGAGGAGTCTATGTTAAAAGAAATCAAGAATTTAGTAAGCCTACTTAAATGAATAAATCAAAATATTATGTTTACATTTGCTTCCTGTCGGCTTTCATTGGTTTGGCGCTTTGTTTCCTCCAAAGCTGCTGGGTGCTTATTTTTAAGGTGACGCGATAAGTTTCCTTGCGATCCACCAGCCACACTAAGCACAGTTTTGCAGTATTTGCATTTAGCACTCTTCTCATCCACTGAATCAAAGAAATTCCAAACTTTGCTATGCTTTCGTTTTGAAGCCATAGATACGCACAAACTTGTAAACCGTAGTTTTAAATGTATGCGAAAATTAATCAGCTTATTCGATAAGCGAACTTTCGAACTAAATGAACTAAGACCAACCTATCGAACTAAGTGAACTCAGACCGACCTATCGAACTAAGTGAACTCAGACCGACCTATCGAACTAAGTGAACTCAGACCGACCTATCGAACTAAGTGAACAACGAACGAACGATCAGGGTAAGAGATCAAAATGAACGACGTGAACTAAGTGAACTATATTGAACTAAGTGAACTAAATTGAACTATCGAACTATATTGAACTATAAAGGCAGACCTAGTTCGTTCGTTCAGTTTGGTGAATAGTTCAATTTAGTTCGTTCGTTCACGAACGACACAACACTAGTCTCCACCATTTTCCAGCTGCTTAGTAGAACTGCCTCGGTCTGGTGAGCCCTTAATGCCCAAGATCCCATCGTACATGATTTTCCACAGGATAGGTTCCAGTTCAGATCCTTGGGGAACACCTCCCAAAACTCGGTATCTTTTTGTGCCAGCTTCCGTATCGTACCATAGGACTCTGTCCCTAAAGTAACTGCCAACGACTATTCTCACATACTCTGGGATCCCCATACTGTTCATGGCTCCGAGGATTACGCGCCATCTATCGTCGTTGAAGGCGATTCCCTCCTAACCAATTAGCACCAAAAAGAGCGATCTTGGCGATGTTACTCACGGCCGAGACTAAGGATACAGAACGTGGTCGCTTAGCGTTACAACGTCATGGACCATCAAGTTATTGTTAGCCACTAGCCATCTGCTGATAAAGGTAAATGATGTACCCATATCGTTGTTAAACGTCGGCTTCCGTCCGTCAGTATGAGGTCCAGCATTCCCATATCGTCTATCACTGCTCGACTCTGGGTCTGGATTTGGATACACCGCTGACCCATTCCACTGCCCGAAATTAAAATCACCGGCAATGATCTTCGGGATTCGCACTCTCGCATAGCTCTCAAGCACCTATAGAAACTCCTCGAACTGGTAGGGAGTGTCGCTAGGCGGAGCATAGCAGCTCTACATATGGACGAGTTTTACCTTCGCATATGCAATTCCCCGCATAGGTGATGCAGCCAGTTACTGGACGTGGAGATACAATTGATAGCTGCTTTACCAGACTCGTCTAAGATCATTGATGATTGTCACCTTACAGTGAAGTATGGTTCGCTTAGGAGCATGATGTCTACATTGTGCTCCGCCGCAGTCTTCATCAGTCAGAAAATTTCAATTTCAAGTAATAAAATAATTTCAGCATAAAGCTTTTATCCTAAACATAATTGAAAGTTCGAGAAATTTCTAAAGAAAAGCTTCTGGCCGAGGTTGATTGGATTAGGATTAAGATTTAGAAGATCAGTCTTATAGTGACAAGATCGAGAACGGTTTCAAATTAAGGAAAAGTAAAAATCGAGTGTCTTGTAATAGTATAAGTGAAAGTTTATTACCGAATAAATAAAATTTTTTATTAAAATAAAAATTAATTTTGTAAATAAATAAACAGTAACTAATTTAATTTCCAAGTTTATTGGTTACTTTCCATAGTCATCGGCATATCATTAGTATACATGAAGAACAATATCGGAACCAGCACACTCCCCGAGGTACCCCAGCTTGCACTTCCTGTATTGGAGATTCTGCTTGTTTGCATCTCACATAGAAACGTCTATTATCGAGATATCCTTTTACGACCAATTAGTAAGGTGTATAAATATAATGATTCTGTTTATAATGTAAACCTTGATGCCACACTCTGACGAAGGTTTGTCTGACATCTAGGAAAACTGCAGCATAATACATTTTGTTTTTAAAAACACCCAAAATCCAGCGTTCAGCTTTTCTGTAATATTGGACAGGTTGGTTAGAAGGCTCCTGTAGGACGACAGTTCAGCATCCCGTTTTGGAAAATGACCAAATCTAAGCCTTAAGTTCGGTGGGAAAAGCTTTATGGCTGCAGCGCTTATGCGGGAGTATCCTGGAGATTTTAATATCTTCAAACTAATAATCATCTTGTAGAATTTCATCTCGAACAATTTCAGGTATTGGTAAGTCCATGGGACACGCTACATCTATGAACTGTATCGTCGGCTGGAAGCTGTCTCTTAAGTGTTCAGTAAAGGCGATCCTTTTTCTTGACTAGAGCGACACCATATACATGCAGAAGTTTTAGCTTAGCATCAGATAATGTTCAGTGTTGTTAGGCTTAAGATCGTCCAGAGATTCACTTTTGAGCTCTATAAGCATTTTGTTGAGGTCTCTACATGCTCGATTATAAGCAGTCTTGCCAGAACCACCTCAGTCTTTTCCTCTCTCTTACCATGTTAGCTAAATCTGCTGACCAGAGGTAGATATCTCTACGGGCTCTATGATTTGCTGGTCTAGGGACTTCAACTGTTGGTGTTCCAATGATCGCTGCCAAGTGGATTATTCTGGTGAGACTCTCTACCGCATGCTCTACTACTGCGTGTTCTTCCAACCAGTTTTAAGCGTCAGATGATGTACGAAGTTTTTATGAGGATCTTGACTATGCTATGATCAGAACTCATGTTGTAGCAGCAGAAGTGGACACACTAACCCATATCCCTAATACATTTGAGAAGTATGCTGCCTTTGCGATTAACAGTCTGTGAGAGCGGCTAAAAGAATTTTTTAAAAAAGTCGAGATCGAGATTTTTTTTTTCGAGAGAGAAAGAGCGGAGAGCGCTACAGCAAAAAGCTCTTTTCTACGCATACAGTGATAGCAGACAACTGGATGTATGTATGTATACACACGTATGCTCATGCATTGTAAATTTGGCAAAATATGCCGTTCACCTTAGAAGTTCGTTGAAATCTGACTATTCGTTGACTATCTTTATTATTTTTTATCAATTGGCACCATGCGAAAAATTCTTGCTTTGCATTGCCTTAAGGTTATTATTATTTTAATAAAGCTTAGAAATAGTAATAACCGAATCTATGTACATAATATACCAAAATAAGTTTCACAAATGACTTTATATTAGAATATTGGTCATTAGAGTATTCAGCTTGCGACGTAAGAAAAATTAATAAGGCAATGATTGTTGAGTGCTCGAAGTGCGGACCTTCGTGCCTCAAATATGACTCTTGCAATAAGCAGTTTTCATAATTTTATTTATTTTATAAATTTTTATTTTCTACTACGTATTATTTTTTTTATGAATTATTATTAGAAATAGTAATAGCCGAATCATAATATCACAAAATAAATTTTAAAAATGATTTTATAGTAGAATATTTGTTATTAGAGTATTCGACGACGTGTGAAAAATTATTAAGGCAATAATTGTCGAGTGCTTGTGTCCGCACTTCGTGCCTCCAGATATGACTCTTGCAATTAGCAGTTTTCATAATTTTATTTATTTTATAAATTTTTATTTTCTACTACGTATTATTATTTTTTATGAATTATTATTAAAAATAAATGCTTAGAAATAGTAAAAGCCGAATCATAATATCACAAAATAAATTTTAAAAATGATTTTATAGTAGAATATATGTTATTAGAGTATTCGACGACGTGTGAAAAATTATTAAGGCAATGATTGTCGAGTGCTTGTGTCCGCACTTCGTGCGTCCAGATATGACTTTTTCAATAAGCAGTTTTCAAAATTTTATTTATTTTATAAATTTTTATTTTCTACTACGTATTATTTTTATGAAATATTTAATTCTCAATGTAATGCCTTTTTTTTTGGAAAATTTATATTTAATTTCCTTTGTATTTGCTTTAATTATTTAGTATATTTATTAAGTCATATGACTTAATATGATGGATGTAAATGATCCATTTTTATTATTTAAAATGCGCATTATATTCAGTTGTTTTTCAGTTTTAAATTTTTTTGTTTGGTCTATCGAATTTGATATTTTTAAAAAGCGCGCACTTTTGGGTGGAAAGAAAAAGGTCTAATAAATATAGGATCCCATTACAATTGTAATGGCCTCCCCGTGGTGTTCCCTGGGTACCGATTATTACATAAATTATTACATTAATTAAAATAAAAATACATAAATATAAATATGTAAACGGTAGCTAATTCGAGCGTCAATTTTAACAAACGAATATAAAAAAATTTAAAATTATAATAGTCAGGGAATTTTTATTTTATTTCATCATATTGCTACGAAATTGGCCACAACTCCAAATATGTAAATTCGTTTCGTCGATCAGAATTGATTTCGGCCCGAAAATCGTCTTCTAGCACAACACGCACACATATACGCGTTCTCGACTCTTGTTTTTACTCACACAAGAAAGCAAATTATATTTTTAGATTTCTTACGCTCTCAGCGTAAGCGAGCGGAAAGAGACCAATTTGGCCTTCACCAAAAAAGTGGCTGCATAGTGCCAAACCAATGTATGGCCGTTACGCATCTTGTTATTCTAGTGTCTTTGGTCTAAGTATGCAGTAAGGATTAATTAATTACCGAAAAATATATATTTATATACCGAAAATATATATACGCCGACCATATCGTTAAGTACTAGAATATAATCAAGGGATAAGAATTAAATGGAGATGATCACAAAGAAGCATAAGATGATTGAGTCAATCTACACAAGGTTTCCTGAGGGAGGAACGGTTTACAGCAAAGGGGAAATAACGACGGATTTGAGCATATTTCCAGGAGGGCGGGTACAGACCGGAAGAAGCAACCATTTAAATCTTCCACAGCTAGCTGAGCTATTTTTCATTCAATCTGCATCTATAACTACCCGGCCTCTACTCCTATTGTGAGATATATCTATATATATATATATATATATATGAGATATATTACAGGACAAATTACGGTGGCCCTAAGAAACCTTCCTGTCGCAAGGTGCGTCTTCTAGAGTGGGAGGGCTGCCACTCAAATGGGATAACGTCATTCCGGATCCAAAGACGACATATAGATCAGAATTCCCAATATAGAGGCAGCCGTCCCGATAAAATTTCGAGTCTCATTGTAAATTAGCATCTTAAATTCAGTGGAACTCAAGGCCATATATTGATTGAAGATTTTATTAACAGAGTGAACTGTTTAACTTCTCGATATTTAGATGGCGATATTGACCTCTTATACCAATTTCCCCTAGCTATTGTTTTCTGAACCAGCATTGTTATTCTACTGGCGCTCTCATCGACATTCCTGTGATAGAAATGTTGGCGATTGCGGATACCTTCCGTATCCGTTTGTAGGATTCCAACATAGCATATGCGGTCAAGAGAAATTTGAAATGCCGGAGTTGCTAAGGGTTTTTTTTTTTTTTTGTTGGTTTTATTTTAATTTCGGACGGGTCCCACGGCCAAACCTCCCGACCAACCGACAGAGGGGCGCTGCCGTGTATCGTACGGCTCGATTCGCCAGAAGATAGACGCGATATAGAAAAGAGAACAGAAAAGAGGAAATGAATATAATGTAAAATAACTTTAATAAATAAATTAATTGCTTAAGAGCGGCAGAGATTCAAAATTACAGATAATGGGATAAAGTCTATTATAGTCAGAACATAATACTCTGTAAAGGTCATGCAACTCATAGTTAGATCACAATAATTTAAGATAAGGGGTATATAGTTTCTAGTGAATCTACTTGGAACCGAGTCGAAACTCTCGACTTCACCACGAATAAGATTGCAAATAAAGACTGTTACAAGCATCGTTATACGGTTAGCTAAGGAAGGTAAATAAATTAAAAGTAGTCTACTCGAATAAGGAGGTAATATACGGTTTGAAGCGAAATAAAAAAGGGTTTTATTCTTGTAAGGATTATCAAATTCCCTAGGCCACCTTTTTATAAAACCAAGCACACCCCTGGCCTTATTGACAATAGTCGAAATATGGTCAGATAATTTCAGTTTAGGGTCCAGAAGAATACCAAGATCATCAACCCGTGTTATTCTGTCCAAAGGGCACCCACTTAGAGTGTAGTGCGTATTGGGTTGACACGACAAAAGGTCATAACTTTACACTTGGTGCCATTTAAGTTTAAATCGTTATCACGGCACCATATTTGAAAGCTGTCTATATCGGATTTTAAGTCCAAATGGGGCGAAATATCCTTGTGCTGGAGGCATAATTTAATATAGTCTGCGTACACAAGTACACGCGAATGTTTTATTACTAATGGGAGGTCGTTAATAAATAAGGTAAAAAGAAGCGGACCAAGGTGGCTCCCTTGTGACACACCGGATGTGACTTGGAGAATACAAGATGGAGAATTTTTAAAGAGGACCTGTTGCGTCCTTCTATTCAGATAGCTTAAAATCCAACTAAGAAGATCAACAGGGATTCCTAATAGATCAAGTTTCTTACTAGAAGGTTATGATTAACAGAGTCAAATGCTTTACTAAAGTCAGTGTAGATGACATCTGTTTGAAGATTATTTTTGAAACCCTGTATTACCAAAGAAGTTAGCTCCAAGAGGTTAGTGGTTGTTGATCTGCGTTTCATAAAACCGTGTTGACACGGTGATATGATTGATGAACAAATGTGCTGCAAATGAGGAGTGATAACATTTTCAAAAAGTTTTGGGATTGCCGACAACTTAGAGATTCCTCTGTAATTGCTTGCATCCACGCTGGAGATCTTTAAGCAGTGAGCTTTCGTTTATAGTGGGGCAAAATATTAGGTTCGACTTAGATACCTCATAAGAGCATGGCTGTTCGGAATGAGATAACGTAGAATATGTTGTTTGAAAAACTTGGCGAATGAATCGACTATCGCCTGATTCGAAGCTACCGTAGTGTTTTAAAAATATAGCGAAGAATGGTAGAATAATAAATAGCCGAAGAAAGTTTGTTTATTTTACGATACTGTTTATTTTACAAATTGTTTACGGCAGCTAGGGCCGACAAAGAGCTATATCGAATGCACAAGTTTTGTCTTTTCCGAAACACGAAGAAGTGTCAATTGGCGGGACAGACAGCCGAATTGCAGCGCCCAAGCTTAACGTAGGTAGATAACAAAAAGATCAAGGAATGAGCACCGTACAGATAAATGCGTGCGAGAACAGCGGTTTGCACTATGTGCATCGCAACTGCTACCACTGACTAATTCGGCTTACAATATTAAAGAGTGTGAGATTAGTCTACTGCACAGTTTTGGCGGCTGCATGACCCAACAAATGGTAAAAAATGGTTTTTCGCTTAGTGTTAACAAAATTATAAAACTGTTTCGATTCCTGTGCGAAGTGGAACTTACAACGCGTTGTGGTCCAGAATTCGATTTTTTTGGCATAAAGTCTAAAAATTGAGCTACAGACTTGAAACTTTGTACATTTTGTTGTTAAATCACAAATAGTTTGCACACAAAATTTGAAGTCTGTGCGACCACGCCCTCTCGTGCCTCCCATATTAACTACTGGTATGACTCAGGAGTCAACGAAATTTAATTTTATAATAGATAATAGTGGGTCCGAGGAATCAATAGCTCTGTGGAAAATATCGCTCATCGTATTGATCCGACTATTTTTCCTTGCATGTGATAGTCGGTCCCTTTTGTAAAGTTTATTCCGGGCTTCACTCGCATTTTCGCCTAGGCATCCAAGTGGAACGAACGCCGAATTATTGATTTGATATCCGTGGACCAGTACTTTATAGATCGTTGGTGACATAGGATACCATGGATACGTTTGCATATATAATTGAAAAGTTATATCGCAAAAAGAACGAAATTTGTCGGAATTTATAAAATAGTTGGATGATATTGCTATTAAAATAATGTGAAACTTTTCCAAAAGATTTTCGTTAAAGCTGGTTATCGACGAGAATTTGGTACTTGCGAAAGCTCTTCTTGCCGTATTACCATCATTGCTATTGCCGCTGCCATTCTGCTTCGGCATGCTTACTCGAAGGCCCATTTCCCTCCACATTTCCTCCTGGATATATTTTTTTCGAATACTCATTTTAACCTTGTCCTCTCCTTTTATATGCCACTTTTTTATCTCAGCTCTGTATGATACGTTTAAAACAAATTCAAAAAAACGGATCCAGGCATGTAGTGGACTTACCCCAAGCTTTTACTTTTGGTACAAAGGTTTCTGAACTAAAATTTGAAATTTTCAACATTTGTGTTGGGCTGACTCCACAGATCGGACAACATTGAGTAGATTTAGTGTCTGTTAATACGTTTAGGACTTTTCCATCTATAAGTGTCATGTGCATTTCATAGCTAACTTCTATGTCACGATTTTCATCATATTTATAAGTGAATGGCGTAAGATTTTTAATTTGATTATCTAACTGATTTTTTTCCATCATTATGTGGACAGCAGTTTCCTTTATCAACTCAATTTTTAGAGGTCTGCAAAATCGAATGGACTGCGGTGCTCTGTTTATCCAGATATGCCGATTAAACGAATCTATAATTTGTATGGGTATGACAGAAGTTACAAATAAAGATTGATCAGAAATTGGTGTGCCAAGTGCTTCAGTTTCATATTTCTGCTTGTAAGCACTATGACCAGTTGTCCCATCAAACCCGTAGCTGCAAATTAATTTGATTTTAAAGATATCTGGAAATTCCTTGAAAACATCAGATTGCAACTTAATTAATCTTTGCGCTGTATGATCCAAGAGATTTTGTAATAGCACTTGAGCAGTGTTTTCCATTACTTCTATACCCTCTGGTCGGCACTGTAATTTAGCTTCGATCACTTCATTATACGGCGGATATATATCGCTGTTATGGCTTTTATTTAAAAGCCTGGTGCTTATATATTGCTGTTTTGTCAGCGTGTTTTCCAGGAGATAAGCTAGAGCTTCATCTGGTGAAAGAGGAGTTGGTTTTTGGCATTGAATTTGCATCCTCAATTCGCTTGGAAATTCTGGTGTTTTTAAAGTTTCTTTAAGAACAAAGGCAACGTCCCTCTTGCATTCTTTTCTAGCAGAAACTGTTGCTGCATGAATCAAAAGACTTGTGTCGTGGTCACTTTCACTTGCCAGATTCGATGCCAGTTTCCTTTTTAATCTTTCTCCTGCATTTTGGTAAGATAAGTTTCGGCGTCCCATTTGCTGGGGTGTCTTGGAGTTTTCAAAATCACTAACAAGAATTGTTATCTTACACGCCATACACTTGGTATGTTTGGAAATAAATCGGTCTAGTTGTCTGTTACACTCGGGCAGTTTTTTTTAAATAAATAATTCAAAATGTACTATTTTTTTTGTCAATCTCTTCTGTCTTTTTCGATTCCTGATTATTGTTGTTGATTGCGGAATAAACGTAATCTGAAACATAACTTATTTGCCTATTGTTACGCCTCCAAATGTCCAGGAGGTCGCTATGTGTGAACTCGAACTTGCCTATATAAAATCAAATTTTTAAGAAAACGAGCAAAAATGGGCAAAAGATATTACTTTACCGTGAAAGACAATAGTTAAAGGTACAAACTGACGTTTTTAACTTTTGTCAGAAAATTAGTTATACTCCACGAAACACAGGGGACACGTTAGAATTTTCTGTTAAAATACACATAAATTGGATGTCACACAACATAAAAACAGTACAACTACACATATATTACATACATACGTTAAAAACATCATACCTTGGCATTTATTTTCCATATTTTACTATAATTTTTGGATGCGTATTAACGATCGTACTACGTGCAAAAGTAAACAAATAATTTGGCGGGAATTGCATTCTCTCAATCAGCTGCTTAATACTTCAACTTTAAAAGCTCATAAAACGATTTAGTGAAGCTTTCGGTCAATTTTGTTTTTGGTTTTTATTTATATGATCAATTTTCTATTAGAAAATAATTGCTAGAGGACGATATATTGACATAAAAATTTAGACTTTATGCCGAAAAAAACGAATTCTGGACCATAGTGCAACGGTTTAAATGATTCCTTTAGCACAAAGCATTAAGCACGGTAAAGTTTAAGAGCTTTTAAAAGAACCGCAATAGAGAAGTCTGCACGCTCAGAAATTTTAGATTTTGTGTGGGAGAGCGAAAGAGAGAGTGAGAGCGAGAGAATAGGTGCACAGTGCAGTTTATGTGCATGCAAAAAAGAACACCAAACAGCACTGCGAACAACGCACAAAAGGGAGAGTAAGCAAAACAAAAAGACTAAAAATGCAAAAGATTTTGTATATTTGTTTAAACTACTCCACAAATCACAAAGAATCACTCGCGAAGCGAACGGATCTTTAATAATTATGTTTACAATATATGATACTAAAATAAAATTATTAAAAACCTCGGCTGGTTTGACAAATACACAATGAAAATCGGAGCTAAAAAAAAACATTAAAGCTTAAAACACAATAAGTTAAATTCTTGGGACACATACTATCGGAAAAAGGCATCGAGGTGGATACGGAGAAAATGACAACGCACCTTTCATTTAGACATCCCATAAACAAAGAGGAAACCCGTAGTTTTTTAGGACTGGTTACATATGTTGGAAAATTTATTCTCAACTTGGCCAACAGTACAGACCCCTTAAGACGCTCGAATTGACCGATGGCTCTTACGTCTACAAGCATTCAAATTCAAAGTCATATACAAAGTGGGTAAAGAAAATATTTCGAAAGCCCTGTCCCGGCTATGCGAATATTCATCAACAATTTCTGGTTGGCGGATAACTGAACTTAATATATCTACACAGTTATCTACTCAGTCCCTACAGCATTAAGCATTTCGGAAATCGAACGGAAGAGCGCTGCTTAAGAGGAATTCATGGACGCGATTACTTATTTGGATGCGAACTTGTGGGACATTAGATATCATTTTACAAGAGATAAAGTTGAAAATAAACTTATTTGTATTAAGCCGTTACCATCTGCAATATTGATTTAATTGTGATGTGGACTTGGACTCTCAGGATGAATTAAAACATTATATTCTTAGATTGAACTGAAGAGGAACCAGACTAGTGATATAAAGTAAAGTATCATTTAATTCAATTTAATTAAGTTAATAGATAATTTTGAATTTCTTACAAAGATTAATAATATTAATTTTTAGTGTGTTTTACTGGGTTTCCCCAACTCCTCGAAGCGAATGCTGGATCAAAATTATTCCCCAGAATATATATATATATATATATATAGTGTACATACGTGGGAAGACGTGGGATCCAAAGGAAAGGCTATCACAGTACAATTTGGTTTGTTTGCTACACAAGCCTCTAGCATTTTGATAGGAAATAGTTAGATTCGTTGTGAGTTTTTTGAAGCAGAGGAAGAACATGAAGAGGCAGTGGTCTGGCCACGCGGCCATTTTTCATATTTTTGATCTTAGCTACGAACTCTTTTACCACCATACTATCCTTCCAAAAATCACCTGTATATATGGTCAAAAAAAGATCGTTTGGGACACTTATCTTGAAAGATGATATGTCCTTGGCGTAAGAGAAGTTAAATTTTTCCACTTTTATATTATCAGAATTTGTTTTGTCTTGTATATAAGACCATACATCAGATGATGTTAAATCAGGGAAAATCCGAGAAACGAAAATTTGTTTCCGCTAGGGGTTTTGGCCCTGCAGAATGTACTTCTGCCTTGTGCCTTGTGGTGGTAAACTAATCGGGACAGGTAGAATCAATGGTTGAGAGACCAGTGCAGACAATTCGGAATTTTTAGCAATCCGGAAAATTTAGCAATAATATTATTCATTTGTAGTATGCACATATATCGGTTAACCTATATGTATTCATAATATTCAAGCACATTGTTGCAATGTGTACATAAACAGTCCAGCCCAAGTGTATGCGTAATACGAGCACCCACTTGAGGGCTAACATACATAATTGCATGGTCAGCAGTTCTCACGCTGGCCAAGCGCTGATCGCTTATATGTGTGCCTATAGCACTCCTCCTATAGCACTGTCGCTCGGCGACAGTACATATATATACATATATATAAGATATAAGATAGGCTAAGAAACCTTTGTATGTAGATCATAAGAGGATTCACAAATTGACTTCGAATAGAGCGGGACCTTCCCTGCTCCTCAAATTGGATCAAATAAAGAACAGATCAAACACAAATAATCTTTCTTATTGTCATCAACTTCATGGCGACCGTGACAGGACACGTATAAGAAGTGACATACGAAAGACATTAAACGCAACGAAGGCAGCACAAGAACCAAGACGGCGGCAAGGCGGAGAAACAACGATCTGAGTGAGTAGAGTGTGAGTGTGATGGGTAAAAACAGGGGCGGAGTTCGAAATAAAGCAAAAAAGAGAATAGCGCACCTAAAGTGGCGCAAATTTTTTTAATAGCACTGTGCGCAACATTTTTTCTGATTGCACTGCGATGCATATTTTTTTTAATAATTATAAAAACCAATTGTAACATTGAGCGGAACCTTTTCTGCCCGATGAGAAGTTCGGCCTGTAAAGCCAAACGAAAATTTAGGTAGGAAACCTGTAAATTCATACGGATGAATTAATTTTAAATTTCTTACCGCCGCAAGGCGTCATAACAAAAAAAAAAAAAAAAACAAAATAGATATTTTAAAATTTAAAAAAAAAGCGAATCAAAGACAAAATTAATAGATAAACAATAAGTAAATGTAAACAACTCTATAAGTAAATTATATCCAGACCGAATATATTCAGAAAAAACTGTATTAGGAGAAAACTTTTTTTCAAACATGGGTCTAGTAGATGTTAAGTCAGTGGTCTCCACTGCCAATGTAATCAACAAGGTCGAAGTATTGCCTTTAATCCTAGAATACATAATAATTTGTTTAATTATTATGAAAATAATTATGTTTATAAATATATGTTATAAACTATACAAAATGCATAGTAAATGCCTTAAGAAAAGATATATATGGAGAGCTAATGACTTGGACAGGGTTTGATAGCTGAAAGGCAATAAATAAAGCGAAAAACAAAAAAAAAAAAATGTAACCCTAGTAAGCAAGCATAAAACTAAAAGGCTTCAAAAAGAAAACAAGAAATAAGCCAAGTTATGAACATATAAATAAATATGAAAACAGAATATAAAATATAATTAAATAAATCTTTTGATTAACACCCCAGTTTCTAACTTTTGGATGGATTGGCTAAATATAATAGCTAAAATCAAGAAAATCCGCAAAGACTTTGATAGATACTTAAACGATCTATGCCTCCATAAGAGTGCACCAATAAGTAACAATACAAAGATAAAACATTTAGAGACACTATTAGAAAAAATATAACGAGGGCCGTATACTTGACCACAATACGAAATTATCTTCGTTACAACAGACACAAGTAAAAGATATAATATCTCGATTAAAAGAGAACATATTATATGTGTCACAAAGGCACAAGTTAGAAGTACTTGTTCCGAATACACTAAATTTCCCATTGCTGAGGAAAGAAATAGTAAGCCAACAGAAAGTAAGATAGTAAACAAGATGGCACAATCAGTAGTAGATTTCCTAAAGACAGCCTCGTCTCTATTATTTGAGTACGACGGCAAAGCCGAAAACCTACAGAGTTTCAAAGACGCTGTGAACTTTTTAGATTCGATAAAAGGAGAACACGAGACTTTAGCAGTCAATGTCGTTAAGACCAAACTAAAAGGTCATGCTAGGAATCTCATTAGCACAGAAAACACAATACAGGAAATTAAAAATAAACTCTCGCGAACAGTAATGGGAGAATCTGTTGAGGTACAGCAAAAGAACAAAACAGCCAACCTCTACACGCAAGAGGTGGAGCAATTAACAAAAGCTCTAGAAGGTGCTTATATTAGTGATGGTTTGAAACCAGACAAACAAATACAGCACGACCCAAGCCGTCAAAGCAATGACGAGGAATTGCTCGATTGATAAGGTAAAAGTTATCATGCAAGCCGGCACGTTCAACAGCATGAAAGATGCCATATCTAAATTTATAGACAGTTGCACAGAAGCAACTGGACATTCCAACGCTGTTCTTTTCTACCAAAATCAGACTCAGCGCGGTACACACCGCGGTCGTTATAATACAAGGGGCCTCCCTTACTACAGAAGCGGACATCGTTATAACAAATCCAATAATAATAATATAAGAATAAACTCTAGAGGCCGCGGCAACTTGAAGCGAGGCCAAAATAACAATAATCAAGGAAATGTAAGAGTAGCCCAAAATAACTCGGGAAACTCCGAACAACCTTAGGTGCTCAACAATAAATATTTACAAGGTTCACACAATTAATCTTAGCCAAAACATATTTGTTAATTTTGTCAATGTAGAAACAAATAAAAAACTTGTCTTTTTAATAGACACAGGTGCAAATATTTCTCTTCTAAAAGAATATTCTGATATCTTTAATGACATTCAAGGAAACAATAAAATTAATATTCAAGGAATAGGACAAGAATTAATTCAATCAAAATGATTAACTTCAATTGAGAAACAGACAGGCAATTACATAATTCCACACGATTTTCATATATTAGATTCACATTTCTTAATCCCATGTGATGGAATATTAGGCATAGATTTCAAAAAGAAATTCAATTGTCCATTAGATATTAATAAAACAGAAGATTGGCTCAAGATGAGACCAAATAATTTGAATTTCCCAATATATGTTCCAATAACATACAGCTCTGGTAATAACTCAATAATTCTACCAGCAAGATCCCAAGTTGTCCGAAAAATACAACTATCCTCAAATGAAGATAGTGTTTTAATACCTAACCAAGAAATTCAAAATGGCATTTATGTTGCAAACACAGTTGCAACAACCAAAAATGCATTTGTAATCAAATAGTAAGTATAAAAGATCTACAATATGAATCATTTTCGAACTATGACATAGTTAAAACCAATTCTGAAGCGAGAGAAAAAACTGTCATGTCTTAATTAACAAAAAATTTTCCACCACAATTCAAATGTACACTAACAGATTTATGCACCAGGTATAGCGATGTATTCCGACTTGAAACCGAATTAATCACAACAAATAATTTCTACAAACAAAAGCTAAGATTGACAGGTAATGAGCAAGTATATATTAAAAATTATAGAAATCCTCATAGTCAACTTGACGAAATTCAAGTACATGTAGAAAAATTAATTGATAACAAAATAGTCAAACCAAAGACACTAGAATAACAAGATGCGTAACGCCATACGAATTTTTGGCACACGATTTTTTCGCCCTGGCTCTAGAGGTGGCTCCAGGCTCTCTCGAATTTTTGTTCGAGAGAGAGAGAGAGAGCGGAGAGCGCTACAACACTTTTCTACGCATACAGTGATAGCATACGTGTGCTCATGCATTGTAAATTTGACAAAATATGCCCTTCAGTTCGTTGACTTTAAATCTATATTATTTTTTATCAATTGGTACCATGCGAAAAATTCTTGTTTTGCATTGCCTTAACGTTATTATTATTTAAATAAAGCTTAGAAATAGTAATAGACGAATCTATGTACATCACAAAATAAATTTCGAAAATTACTTTATATAAGAATACTTGTCATTAGGGTATTCAGCTTGCGACGTAAGAAAAATAAATAAGGCAGTGATTGATTGTTGATTGCTTGTGTCCGCACTTCGTGCCTCCAGATATGACTTTTGCAATAAACAGTTTTCATATTTTTATTTATTTTATTAATTTGTATTACTTACATTTTTAATACTTCGGAAAACTAAAGGCACCCTCTGATCTTTTTTTTAAAATTTGTAAAATTGTAATAAAAAACAAATGTGTATAAAAAAATTTATTGTGGAGCATTAAGTAGTGTGTAAGTGTATATATATTACACATAATTAATTATCAACTGGCCAAAACTCCAAATATGTAAATTCTTTTCTTCGATCAGAATTGATTTCGGCCCGAAAATCGTCTTCTAGCACAAATACGCACACATATATGCGTTCTCGTCTCTTGTTTTTACTCACACAAGCAAGCAAATTCTATTTTTAGATTTCTTACGCTCACAGCGTAAGCGAGCGGAAAGAGAGAAAATTTGGCCTTCACTAAAAAGTGGCTGCATAGTGCCAAACCAATGTATGGCCGTTACGCATCTTGTTATTCTAGTGTCTTTGGTCAAACCGTCTGTGCCCCATATAACAGCACACTTTTGTAGAGCAAATTTTGTTTCATGCCTAGACTTAATGTTAGGTTTTCATCAAATTGTACTCGAAGAAAGTTCAAGAGATGTAACGTCTTTTTCAACGAGCAATGGCTCTTATCGCTTCACGCGATTACCTTTCGGTTTAAAAATAGCACCAAATTCTTTTCAGAGAATGATGACTATAGCTTTCTCTGGACTTGAACCTTCTCAAGCATTCCTGTATAGGGATGATTTAATAGTTATTGGTTGTTCCGAAAAACATATGGTTAAAAACTTGACTGATGTTTTTGAGAAATGTAGGAAATACAACCTAAAGCTATCCAGAAAAATTTTCATTTTCCATGCATGAAGTTACATTTTTGGGACACAAATGCACAGATCAAGGAATCTTGCCAGATGACAAAAAATATGACGTCATAAAAAATTATCCATTCCCACATGATGCGGACAGTGCTAGACGATTAATTGCATTTTGCAATTGCTATAGACGTTTTATCCAAAATGTTGCCCAATGTTCTCGTCACATCACAAGATTATGTAAAAAAGATGTAAAATTCGAATGGACAGCTGAATGCCAGCATGCCTTCGAACCTCTCAAATCGGCACTAGATAATCCCAATCTATTACAATACCCAATTTCAGCAATTTTGAATAATAACGGATGCAAGTAAGCAAGCTTGTGGAGCAGTGTTAACTCAATGCAAAAATGGTCTCGAACTTCCAGTGGCATATGCATCAAGAGCGTTTACCAAGGGTGAAAGTAACAAAAGCACAACAGAACAGCAGCAATTCATTGGGCAATAACTCATTTCAGACCATATCTTTATAGTAGACATTTCACTGTCAAAACAGACCACTTACATACCGGTTCTCTATGATAAATCCGAGCTCTAAACTAACTCGTATGAGACTTGAATTAGAGGAGCATAATTTTAAAGTTGAGTATCTAAAGGGAAAAGATAACTATGTAGCTGATGCGTTATCAAGAATAACTATCAAAGAACTACAAGAAATGACAAGAAATATACAGAAAGTCACTACAAGATATCAAAGTAGACAAAAATCCTGCGCAGGAGATAAAGAAACAAAATTGCCTAAGCAATCTATAGAAAAAGCTTCAAAGACCAACGTATATGAAGTCATCAAAAATGACGAATTACGTAAAGTAGTGACCTTTCATATAAAAAATATGCTATGTTTCTTTAAACATGGTAAGAAAATTATTGCAAGATATGATGTTAGCGATTTATATACTAATGGAATACTTAATATAGGTCACTTTTTCCAAAGGCTTGAAATGCAAGCCGGTATAAATGAAATGAAAATATCTTTGAACATGTTTCAATTAATAATTTCAAAATAATGGGCAATAAAATATTAAATTACATTATACATTAGAAATTAGAAAATGTCAGAAATGCCAAAAATCAAAAGTGACAAGAAATACAATAACTCCTTTAACAATAACAGAAACCTCAATAAAAGCTTTCGACAGGGTGATAGTGGACCATATTGGTCCGCTACCAAAATCAGGATATGGCAATGAATATGCAATGACTTAACTAAATATATAGTTGCCATACCAGTTGCAAACAAAAGCGCAAATACTGTCGCTAAAGCAATTTATGAATCTTTTATTCTAAAGTACGGTCCAATAAAGACGTTCATTATGGACATGGAATATAAGAATTCAGTTATAAATGACTTGTGCAAATATCTTAAAATAAAAAAATATAACATCAACTGCACACCATCACCAGACAGTTGGAATAGTCGAAAGAAGTCAACGAACTTTCAATGAATATATACGTATATGTCGCAGATCATTTAATGGCACGCGCCATGCAGGCGCCTCTTTTTATTTTTCTGATGCGCGGCAGACAACCGTTAGAGTTTCTGCCGAACGTAGTCTGGTCGCGGGTAGGAGCGGGGGGAAGTAGATGTCTGTACGAAAACGAGAAGCATACAGAAAAATGCGGTGTGCATAAGTATTGGTGAATGCGGACTAGAACAACTGTTATAATTGTGTTGGTATTGCATGTAAAGTCAAGAACTACGCATAATTCTGATTTTGTGAAGAAGAGATCAGTCAGTCAGTTTTCGGTCGTTGCACATAACAGACATGCTTCGCTCAAGCGCCAGGAAACGTCGCGCGAACCGTAACGAGAGTAGTGAAGAGGAAGAAGGGCATCCTGATGACTCTTCGACATCAGAAGTGGGATCGCCTATACCTACTTTGGACAATGAAAATAGTTTGCTGACAATTCTGGAGTCGCAAAATCGCCATTTTTCCGAACTTTTAAAACAAGTGCAACACTCACGAAGAGAGTCAAGAGAATCGTTTGCTGTGGTATTGCCCAGGTTTAATCCTGAACGTGCGGGATCAGATGCGCAATCCTGGTGTTCAACGGTGGACTACATCTTGTCCGAAAACCAACTGGAAGGCAGCGCTCTTGTGATGACCCTTAGCAAATCACTGGAAGGAAGCGCGTCTCATTGGCTTTCACAGACTTGCTTTCCTGGCATATCATGGCCACAGTTCCGAGAATTGTTTTTGCAACATTTTGCGGGAACAGAAACATTAGCGGCAGCAGTTATGAATCTGCTAAATGGACGCCCTGCAGAAGGCGAGTGCCTGTCGTTATACGGAAGCCGAATGGTTACTTCGCTTATGGCCAAATGGAAGACGCTGAGCGTGGAGCAAATCGCAGTCTCCGTTACACTGGCGCATGCAGCTGGAATTGACAGGCGTTTGCGGCGTTTAGTTTTCACTTCCGACATCAACACTCGGAACGAGCTGCACCAAGAACTAAAGGCCTATTCATTCGACGCTAGACCGAGCCACCTTCCAAACGATGGTACATCAGAGCCGCCAGGAAAACGAGCTAAGCCCTACTTCAAGTGTCACAACTGCGGAAAGCAGGGTCATAAAAAGGCGGATTGTCGATCAAAAACAGTGGCAGTGCACGTTCAGCAACCCGGCAGGCAACCATCAGGGAAAGACCGGTCTACTTTGACTTGTTTCAACTGCGGAAAAGCTGGACACATCTCTACCGTATGTCCTGATCGTCGGGAGCGTTCATCGTCTAGCAAAAATAACATTGTTAAAGATGTCAACATCTGTACCGTTTTTGAGCCCGTAGGAACGTTTTCGCAATCTGGTGAGTCGTTCCAATTTTGTTTTGATTCTGGAGCCGAGTGTTCACTCATCAAGGAGGCTACTTCGCAGAGACTATCTGGATCCAGAATGGGCAACGTAGTTATTTTAAGGGGTCTGGGTAGCAATACTATTTGTAGCACTTTGCAGGTATTGGCTAATGTTTTGATAAGTGAACGCTCATATGAAATATTGTTTCATGTAGTATTAGACAATTATATTAAGTATGACGCTCTGATTGGTCGAGATATTTTGAGCCAGGGAGTCGGTGTGACAATAACATCAAAATCTCTTACTATGTTTAACGAAAAATCTATATTGTCTGTTGAAGTTTCCGAAAAGAATCCCGATTTGGCTAATGTTGACACCGATTTGCGTGGACCTGATAGAGACCAATTGTTGTCAATACTACAAGAATATTCAGGGTCATTCATAAATGGAATTCCACTAAGCCGTGTGACTACGGGCCAGTTAGAAATTCGCTTGATTGATCAGAATAAGACGGTTCAAAGGCGCCCATATAGGTTGAGTGTAGAGGAGAAGGAAAAAGTTCGGCATTTAATTCAACAGTTGTTAGAATCAAACATTATTAGACCCAGTTCCTCCCCCTTTGCGAGCCCAATGTTACTTGTCCGAAAAAAAAATGGTACTGACCGCCTCTGCGTGGATTATAGAGAGCTAAATGCAAATACCGTTTCAGACAGGTACCCTTTGCCGCTAATTTCTGATCAAATAGCCAGGCTGAGTGGTGCTAGGTTTTTCAGCTGTATAGACATGGCAAGCGGATTTCACCAGATCCCAATTCACCCGAATTCAGTCGAGCGAACGGCATTTGTTACCCCAGAAGGCCAGTACGAATACTTGACTATGCCATTCGGGCTTAAGAATGCACCTTCTGTATTCCAAAGAGCTATTAATCGTGCCTTAGGTGATCTTACCCATTCGTATGCCATTGTTTATATGGATGACGTAATGATAATTGGACGTACAAAAGAAGAAGCTTTTGATAGATTGCGAGTAGTACTGCAAGCACTTACGCATGCTGGATTTTCTTTTAATATTACAAAATGTTCCTTTCTCAAGACTTGTGTTGAATATTTGGGTTTCGAGGTTAAGTCAGGTGAGATTCGGCCAAATCCCAGGAAAATTCGAGCCCTTTCGAATTTGCCACCTCCGCAGTCCGTCACTCAGTTGAGACAATTTATTGGGCTAGTCTCGTATTTTCGACAATTTGTACCCAAGTTTTCACAACTGATCAAACCTCTTTACGCCTTTACTTCAAAGAGCAGGTCATTTTTGTGGGAATTGGAGCATGAACAAATACGGCAAAAAGTAATATCTATTTTAACTAACGAACCTGTCCTTACTATATTCGACCCACAATTTTCTATCGAGCTCCACACAGACGCGAGTTCTGTCGGCTACGGCGCTATTTTGCTGCACCGGATTGAACAGAAGCCTCGAGTTATCGAATATTTTAGCAAGATGACATCTTCAGCAGAATCGCGTTACCATTCATATGAACTGGAGACACTTGCTGTCTACAATTCTATAAAACACTTTCGCCATTACTTGCATGGCCGTCATTTTGTTGTGTTTACTGATTGCAATTCGCTTAAAGCCTCTCGTACAAAGATAGAACTGACCCCTAGAGTTCATAGGTGGTGGTCTTACATGCAATCTTTCGAATTTGATATTCAGTATAGACCAGGTGAGCGTATGGCTCATGTTGACTTTCTGTCTCGGAATCCGGTTCCAAAAATTGTCAAGAATTCCATAGGCGTAGTCGAAAGGCATATCAATCTGACAGAAATATCCGACAACTGGTTATTGGCTGAACAGCAAAGGGACGAAGAAACTTCTTCCATTATCTCTAAATTGCGTAATAATGAATTGTCCGAGGATTTGGCCAAGACTTATGAACTACGGTCTGGAACTCTGTACCGAAAAATTCAAAGAAATGGAAAGACTCGATGTCTGCCCATAATCCCAAAGCAGAAAAAGCAGAGAAAACTCTTGAGAAAATGTACGAGTTCTATTGGTTCGATAAAATGTCTAAGTATGTTCGCCAATTTGTGGACAACTGTATCACTTGTAGATTATCAAAACCTCCGTCTGGCAAAATACAATCCGAACTCCATCCCATTCCTAAAATTGACATCCCGTGGCATACGGTTCATGTGGATATTACAGGTAAACTTAGCGGAAAAAGCGACCAGAAGGAGTATATAATTGTGATGATAGACGCATTTACCAAATTTGTCTATCTCTCTCATACTACGAAGCTAGACACCGATAGTTGCATTAAGGCAGTGAGGTCTGTTATATCATTATTCGGTGTCCCCTCCCGACTTATTGCTGATCAAGGTCGTAGTTTTGCTAGTTCAGCTTTCCGTGATTTCTGCTCAGCACAGAAAATGGATTTACATTTAATTGCCACAGGTGCTAGTCGTGCCAATGGCCAAGTGGAGCGAGTCATGAGTACTCTAAAGTCCATGCTGACTGCGGTTGAAACTGGCCCAGGATCGTGGCAGGATTCTTTATATGAGATTCAGCTGGCTCTTAATAGCACGCCCAATAGAGTTACTAAAGTCAGTCCATTAGAGATACTTATTGGCAGAGAAGCGGGGCCATTTCGGCTTACACCTGTTGTAAAAGAACAAAATATTGTCGATGTTGGCTTAGTTAGAGAAATAGCAAAACGCAACATGGAAAAGAATGCCAAAACTGATAAAGCTAGATTCGATAAAAACAAAGCCACTATTGTAAGACACAAGCTAGGAGACCATGTTTTACTTAAAAATGAAGAGCGTCACCAGACCAAATTAGATCCTAAGTTTAAAGGTCCATTTGTAGTGGCCGAAGTATTACCAGGAGATCGATATAAACTCAAAGCATTAAATAATAACCGAACTTATAAATATTCTCATGAATCTTTGCGATGTATGCCTGAGAAGAGGATTACCACAGTGTTTGAAGATGAAGGCACAGAAGATGCCAGTGATCAAGCCAGTGAGGGCTGTGATCTTGAGAATGACTAAAAATTTGTAGACCTCCGGACCTATTCCAAATGCGACTTTCTCTACCTCATGGGTGCCCGAGTTAAGTGGTTCGCCATTTTGTTGGAGTTAAGCTTAAATTTGGTAACGGTTGGTGGTGTGAGTTAGTTGGCCGGCTTATAGACTGCGTCATCTGGGTGCCACGTATGTTGGCCGGATTGTCGAGTTGTAAGCTGTGAGCTAGGCTAACAAAAGATGGACTGGCCGGTTTGAAAAACTGTGCGCTAGTAGAAAAATGTATTGAAAATCAAGAACGGTAACGATTTATGTTTGAAGAAGACAAAATTATGATTGTTTGATTGAAAGCTGATGGTAGTCCTCATGGTTCTCATGGCTTAAATGTAATAAATGAAATGTTCTAAATATTTGTATTAGTTTGATTTAAAGTAATAAAGAATGAAGAATAACTTTATATTTTGAAAAAAAAAAAAAAAAGGCTTTGAAAGATTCTGTTTAATTATTGAGAGACCGTTAGCACACGAGGACGTGTGATAGGTCAGGAAGGCCGTGTCGCAGATCATTTAATGGCACGCGCCATGCAGGCGCCTCTTTTTATTTTTCTGATGCGCGGCAGACAACCGTTAGAGTTTCTGCCGAACGTAGTCTGGTCGCGGGTAGGAGCGGGGGGAAGTAGATGTCTGTACGAAAACGAGAAGCATACAGAAAAATGCGGTGTGCATAAGTATTGGTGAATGCGGACTAGAACAACTGTTATAATTGTGTTGGTATTGCATGTAAAGTCAAGAACTACGCATAATTCTGATTTTGTGAAGAAGAGATCAGTCAGTCAGTTTTCGGTCGTTGCACATAACAGACATGCTTCGCTCAAGCGCCAGGAAACGTCGCGCGAACCGTAACGTGAGTAGTGAAGAGGAAGAAGGGCATCCTGATGACTCTTCGACATATACATATCAGTTGATAAAACTGATTGGGACGTATGGCTTAAATATTTCGTATACTGTTTTAACACAACCACTATCTTTGGTAAAAAAAAATAATTTGCCAAAAAATTTTAATAGAATAACTAATATAGAACCCATATATAATGTAGATGATTATGCTAAGGTAAGTAAATATAGATTAGAAGTAGCCTATAAAAGAGCTGGAATTATGGTAGATGAACATAAAGAGTGTAGGGGTATAATAAGCCCTCTAATTTAAATAACACAGGATTTAGCCTCTTCAGTTTATTCGGCACTTTTCATTTCCAGCTTTAGCATTCGACTGACTCCCTCTCCGTTAGCGATCTGCATCTATGCTTGTTGCTACAGAGCCGATGTTGCGAAACAGAGAGAATACCACCCGAAAGCGAGCCATGACTTAATGTTTATACACTTAATGTTTATATACTATGTTGCTATACTACACTTATGTACCTCTAGCCTACTACAATTCGACCATCCTGACATTTAAGATCATCTGATCTTGTCGAAATTTTGAACTTATACTTATTACATTGTTCTTAGTCGCTATTTACATAAAACATTTTTTTTTTTTTTTTTTCTTATCTTTACTTATACAAATTTACTTTCTACTCCCTATCCAATGTTTAATATTTTGACTACTCCAGACACCTTGATATGGATTGCGCGCCAATTGAAAACCTTCAAAATCTTTAATTAAAAACCTATCATTTTTCAATACCTTCTCTATTACATATGGACCCTTATGTTTAGGTATTAGCTTTCTAGCAACTCCTCCTGTACTATCGAAATTCTTAACCATAATGTAATCTCCTACTTTGTACTGCGTACTTTCTTTTTTCTTATTATTATATCATTTTTCATTATACCTCTGTGCTTTTAATTGCGATTCCGATCCTTTTCTTCTAATTTCTTTCAGGTCTCTAATTTCACTAACATTATCTAACTCTTCTAATTTTTGTCTTAATTCATCAACAACTTTTCCCTTTTGTTCAATTCCAAACAACATCTTGCTGGGAGATTCCGCTACACTTCTTTGTTTGGTATTATTCAGAGAAAATTCTACGTCTTCAATAACTGCATCCCAATGCAATCCCTTTTCAATGTCTGTTAATTTAGCTATCATAGGCCCTACTATTCTATTGACTCTTTCTACCTGTCCATTGGCCTGGGGTGAACCTGTCGCTATCTTTATGTGTTTAATATTATACTCTTCCATACATGTTGCAAAATCTTCGGATGTAAAACAGGTCCCCCTATCTGATACTATAACTTTCGGCCTGCTATATGATCTAAAATAATCCTTTAAAGCTAGAATTACTTCCTTTGTGTTCGTTGTTTTTGTTGCGTATAACCTAACATATTTTGTGAATCCATCTATTATTACAAACAGATGTTTCTTTATTCTACCGTTATCTACCGGTCCATAATGATCGATATGTATTATCTCAAACGGCACGTTTCCCTTTGGGATGCTATGCAGCATTCCTTCTTCTTTTCCCGACTTCGGTGAAAATGCCACACATCTCAAACAATTTCCTATATGCCTAACAACTTTTTCTTTCATATTCGAAAACCAATAAGTCTTAACAATAGCATCGATAACCTTATCTCTCCCTAAGTGACCTAATTCATTGTGATATTTATATAAAATTTTTTCTTCCATTTCTTCTGGTACACAAAACAACAATCTTCCACCATTTGCCTTCCTATAAAGTACACCATTTCTCATTTCAAAAATTTTATCTTCCGTTTTCTCTAACTTTTTCCTAATATCTTTCAACTTTTCATCTTTTGCTTGACAAATAATTAAATTATCTTCAAAACTATTAGTTTCTATCACTAATATGTTCGTATTTCTGCTCAATGCATCCACATGCTGCATATGCTTTCCTGCTTTATGAACTAACTCAAAATCGTACTCTAATAGTTCTAATGCCCACCTTGCAATCCTAGGATTTAATTCTACTCTATTTAACGTTAGTGTTAATGCGTTGCAATCCGTAACAATTTTAAATCTCTTTCCCTGTACATAGATTCTAAATCTTCTTAATGCATACAGGATGGCCAATGTTTCAAGTTCAAAACTATGATATTTGGCCTCATCCTTTGTTGTGGCTTTCGAGTAATAAAATATAGGGTGCCATTTCATATCCTCTTTTTTTTGCAATAACACTGCACCAAAGCCTTGTGCACTTGCATCTGTATGTAACTCTATTTCATCCTTATAACAATATAACCCTAACACTGGAGCTTCCACTAACTTTTTCTTAAGTGTCTCAAAACATTCTAACTCTTTTTCTTCAAACGAAAATTCTTTGTCTTTCTTCAATAAGTCATATAAAGGTTTTGCTATCGTTGAAAAACCCTTAATGAATCTTCTAAAATATGAACACAATCCTAAAAAGCTTCTGACATCATGCACCTTATCTGGTACTGGAAAATCTCTAATTGCTTCTATTCCCTTGTCATTGGCCTGTATTCCCTTACTTGTTATTAAAAATCCTAAATATTGTACACTCGATTGCAGAAACTCACATTTATCCATTCTCAGCTCTAATTTGTTCCTCGTCAACCTGTCAAAAACTTCCCTAAGTACTTCCATATGTTCCTTAATTCCTTTGCTAGCTATCATAATGTCATCCATATATATAATAACTTTATCCTGCCTTATCATATCCTCGAAAATTCTATTAATAAATCTCTGAAAGACCGCCGGTGCATTTTTCAGCCCCATTGGCATCCTTAAAAATTCAAACTGTCCTAAAGGCGTCATAAAAGATGTATATTTCATCGATTCCTTATTAACAAAAACATGAAAGTAGCCATGTTTAAGATCTAACTTCGAGAATATCGTTTTATTTACTAATCTATCCAACAAATCATCAATCAATGGTAAAGGATAATTATCCTTGACCATTGTTTTGTTAAGTTTTCTGTAATCAACACATAATCTTAGGTCTCCTGTTTTCTTTTTCACTAACACTATCGGAGATGCATACTCTGAATCACTCGGTTTAATAATTCCGTTTTTTAGATACTCATCTAAGATAATCTGCAGCTTTTCTTTTTCAGTATATGCTAATCTTCTAGGAGAACAACTAAACGGTTTCGAGTCATTTAATCTTAATTGTATTTCACACCGAATCTCCGGTTCATTCGGTCTTTCTTTATTAACATAACAGTTTTCTACCAACTCAATAAATTGACATTTCATATTATGATCCACATGATCACCTATTTTGTAATCAATTGAGTCATCTATTACATTAATTTCAAGCATTTCCCTCTCCGCTGTGCTTATTTCAGCATTGACAGCTTTCTCTAATTTATTTTTAACCTTGTCACTAATCATTTGACTTTTACTACTACCTTGACTAACACTATCGCTAACTGTTTTACTATTGTTGTACATATTTGTTTCTTCTAGCATTTTATCGCTTTTCTTGTTACATCGACTTCCAATTTTATCCACTGTAATCATTTTCAAGGTGTCCAGATTCAAGCATAAGTTGCATGCTTCCATAAAGTCTCTTCCCAATACTACATCATGACTCATAGACTCGTTTGCCACTATTATTAGATTAAAGTGTATTTTATTCAAATTTTTCATAACGTAACACAATATTTTTCCATATGTTTTCAAGGAACTTTTGTTTAATCCGTAAAATGAACTTAAAACTGGTACTTCAATAACATCTTTAGGTACTTTACTAATTTTGATGAACGAAATGGGGCTTCCCGTGTCTATGAGGCATGCTGTAATAAGTTTTGATTTAGAATTGTTCATAAAATTAATTGCAAAATATCTTACGTAATTGTTTTCATCTTTATTCTTGTTTTTCAGGCACTTTGCTGCAAAGTGCCCCATCTCACCACAGGCATAGCATGACCCTTTTTCGCGCTTTGGCTTCCTGCACTCTTTGGCCCAGTGTCCCTTCGAATTGCAATTGAAACAACGCAAGAGTGTGTTGTTATTATTGTTGACCGATGCCACCTTCTTGTCTGCTTCATCCATTTTCGGTAGTTCCACTTCCGCAAATGCCCGCTTTATGTGCTGGATATCTTCAAAGCATTGGATACGGGCTTGGTTACGTAGCATTTGATTCGGAATACCTTCAATGAGGAGCGCCACCAATTCTTCATCATCCATTTGTATTCCATGTGCAAGCATCACCTTATCGTCTGCATAAGCAACAAAGCTTTCGCCCGCTGTCCATTTTCGTTCCTCAAATTTTCGCCTTGCTTCTAACTTCGACTTCCTCTCACCAAACATTGATATAAGCTCAGCCGACAACTGCTCTGTTGGTAGCAATACACGTTCTGGATCTGCATGTAACCACATGCATGCTTTTCCTTTTATCTTACTGACGATCAAAATCTTTATATACGGTTCATGTATTCCATAAACGCTGGCTATATTTTTCACCTGTAGGATCCATTTGCGTGCACATGTATCTCCCGAAAATTCATTTACTGCATCGGTTGCCATACGCAATAATAAATCCATATTTTGCACAGCTTGTCCCACTGTATTTCGTTTATTCTCGCCAAATTCTTTGTTGCTTTTCTCACCACTGCCATCTTTGTCGCCGCCTTCGCTGCCGCCAACTTCGTTTTCGTCGCTATTCCCGTCGCCGCTGTTTTTGTTGCGGGCGCCGTCTGCACTGTTGTTCTTGTAACTGCGTACCGCACTTCTGTCGTCATGTTCGCCGTTACTTTTGTTGCTGCGCACAGTGTTCTTCTCATCGCCGTCTTCGTTGCTATCTCCAGCTTCGCCGTCACTTTCGTCGTCTTTATGCTCTCCGTCTTTTGCGTTATTTCTTTTTCCTTTTTGAACATTATTATTGCTTCTTCCGTAGAAATCTTCTTCCTCGCTTTTTAATAATAATTTCAATTGATTTCGCTTTTCGTTTGTTAAATTATTCAAACGCAAAATCAATTCTCTTTTTGTTCCCGTGGTCGGTTCTTTTATTTCACTTAACCACCTTTTTAACTGCTCGGTCGATGCATTGCTTATATTCATTTTTTTTCTTTGGCTCGTGATCGGCCCACTTCTGATATTGTAGGGGTATAATAAGCCCTCTAATTTAAATAACACAGGATTTAGCCTCTTCAGTTTATTCGGCACTTTTCATTTCCAGCTTTAGCATTCGACTGACTCCCTCTCCGTTAGCGATCTGCATCTATGCTTGTTGCTACAGAGCCGATGTTGGGAAACAGAGAGAATGCCACCCGAAAGCGAGCCATGACTTAATGTTTATACACTTAATGTTTATATACTATGTTGCTATACTACACTTATGTACCTCTAGCCTACTACAAG